>NC_135720.1:89380554-89680554 GCF_964656455.1 Halichoerus grypus | reverse complement strand
ATTGGATTGGATCTCATTGATAGCATTTTTAAGTTCTGCCAAATCACCTTTTATTTCGTCCCTTAGAGACTCTATGTTGCCATTAATTGATTTCTCCATTCTAGCCATTGTCTTCACAATTGCTAGCCTGAATTCCATCTCTGACATCTTGGTTATATCTGCATCCATTTGTAAATCTGCAGCATAAGTCATAATCTCTGAGTCTTTTCTGTTTTGGGGGCTCCTCCTCCTAGTCATTCTGTTGATGGGTGTTTGAGGGAATGTATAGAGTCGAAATTATTGACCAGAACCCAAGCAGGATGCACCTGTTTTCTTGGGACCTTAGGGTTGCTGGCCTCTTGTTTTCCCAGCCTGTCTTCTGTGGAAGGGGCCTGCCACGCTGTTACTCGGGCAACCCTGTTTGGGCGGAGTTGCCCTGTACCCCTGTGGCAGGGGATGGGCTCAGTAGGAATCAGTCTTTGGGGCTTTTTTTCTCTGGCGCCTTTCCCTGGCGGCTTTCCGTGTCTCTTCCGCGAGTCAGAGCAGAAGAGACCGTTTCCAACCCTCTGCCTCAGAGCAGAGAGACCTCAGTCTGTTCTTCAGTGAGCTCTCCAGGCCACACTGTCTCCGTTTCTGTCCGTGCTGCTATAAACTGCAGTGTCCTGGGTTGTGCGCCCCTCCGCAGCACTCCCAGTCCTGCCTCCAGGTCGGGCCACGTCTCTGCCCTTTGTGCTTCTAAAACCGCTAGCCGCTCCCAGTTCGCGAGCGCGCGCGTGCAACTCCACCACTTGGGGTTTCCACCCCGGGGGTTGCAGTTCACCGGCGGACCCCGGCGCACCGGGTTTCCGACTCGGAGGCTGCAGTTTGCGTGCGCTCGACCGTCGCTCCGGTTTCTGTCCGGGAGGGGCTGCGGTTCGTGTGGTTTTCCATCCCGGGGGCTGCCCTAAAGTTCTTTCCCGATGCTACCAGTCTGCGAGTCTGTGCCCCGACCGCAGCGTGCGAGGCTGTCACTCACCGGCGGTGTAGGATCCCCACGTCCAGGCACCCTCCCGCCGCCGTTTATCCTCTGCTATCTGCCTGCAGAATCACGGCTCTCCACTTCGCACTTCAAAACCAACGGCCTGCGATATTCTGTTTGTAGAGATCCAGATCTTCTTACATCTCAGGCTGGTTTTGTGGGTGCTCAGAGTGGTCTGGTAGATATCCAGCTCAATTCCGGGGACCAGTTGAAATAGGGTCCCCTACTCCTCCACCATCTTTCCCCCCTCCCTCCCAAGAGACACACTTTTTAACAGCAGTCATATCTTTCCCCTTAGGCTCATTAGAGTGGAGGCAATGCTATTCTGATTGTGTCCAACTGAATCTAACAGGAATTGACTGAACATAAGAAAACAGTCTTACAACATTATTGTTTAGCATTTGCTGATGATACAGTTTGCCTAGCACACCATGCAGTGTAAAATTTTTCCATCAAGGCTTTTTAATGCTTTCTCTAAAATCAGCACACAGGGTGCTTTAAAGGTCAAATGAGTAGAATAATTTTTTTACATAATTATAAATATATATAGAACTCTTTTCAAGACTCCTGGTGTTTGAACTACCTTTAATTGTTCTTCTCCCAAACTTGCAGTGATTGCTCGTATCTGTCATTTATATTCACATAATAGTAATCATTAACAACTCGCCACTAATTAGAACCTGAAAGAAAAGTTTAGTGTGCCATTAAATTCTATTCATTATGTTTAGGTATTCAGGGTAGATGCCAAGAAAGGTCAAATAACTATGCTGAACATAATAGAGATGTGGGTGACCTACTGTCTTATTATTTGCATGCCTATCACCATACAGCAACAATTTCTAAGCTTCCACATGTCTTAGCAAAGACTAGAGGGCCAGTCTCACAAATAAACAATCAAAAAGGCAGCAAATAGTAAAATTTCATTATGTTGGACATTAACGCTTTGATTATTCTCAAGCATTATAAAAGTCATGGTTTAGAAATTACTGGTTTTTATCTTATATTTAATCTAGCATTTTTAATCAGCAGTGATTAAACCTTACCATAGAACCTGAACATGTGTGTATTCTCCTTATTAACTGCTATCATATTCACATTGAAAACATCATTAATTTATTTAATCAGCCATAAACATATAGTCCAAAAAAGGGTCCTTCTTTTAAGGGTTTTTGGGAAACTAGACATTGAAATTTTTATTAGTCCAAAAAGGGTCAGCCATAAACATATAAAGAAATTACTATAAAATCATAATAACTATAGTTTCAGGAACGATTTAAACCCCTAAGCTGTCTATTCACACAAATAGAAATAAAAGATAGACATCAATTTATATATTTGATGTCAATACACAATTATTTATCAGATCAAATTACCCCTGATGTCTAGAGATATTTTATATGCACTTAGCTTATAAGAAATTTATTAATTTCATCTAAAAATTGGTTTTTTAAAAGGGAATTAAATAAATAGGGGGTATTTCTGTTATGAAGGTGGATTTGATTCCTATAATATTTATTCAGGTAGTTTCCACAGGGGACATGGAATTACTCCCAGCTTCCACTCCTCATCACGTCTTTGAAAAAAATTAAGTTAAACTCAATTTAAAATTTTGGATGGTAAATCATTGCCAAAAAAACTAAGTCTAAAAGTCTTCATTTGGAATTCAAGCACCCACCCCTCCAATTCAGGCTCTTATTTAATTATCTGTATCACTGACAGCTCCACAACAGGAATTTTCTGCTATATTTAGATAAGTCTCCTCATTGTTCCACCTGCCAAGGTTTCTCTTCTATCCATTTAAATGCTGCTCATAATTAAGAGCTTACTTAAGCTTCACTTATTACCTAAAATGTTACTAATATTTGCAGTCTTAATGATCTCTTCACCATCTAATACCACCAACAGTGAGCCATTCATTTTTGCATTCAATTATGTAGTGTTTTCTCTTGTTATGTGACTGCTTTGTCTCTCCAGTGAAAAAATAACCTCTCAATTGGCAGAGTTATGATTTGTCCATCTTTGATTTTTTAATAAAACTAAGGCATTGGCCTATTGACCTTAGAAAAATCAATTTTGCATTTTAGTTTATAGCATCAATTGTGTTCCTAGAAATACATCAACTATTCCCTTAACAAGTGTGATTCTAAGGCAGGAGCCTTTTCATGGTCACAAAGCCCACAAGCTGCCAGATGCTTAGATGCCACTTCCGCTGTGACCACATACTGGCCCTTGTCTCCATGTTAGGATAGAATTATCCCTCTGCCCATGGGGCTTTCTACTGGCAAAGTAACTGTTGGCATTCATTGAGCCATAGTCAGATTTTCTAACAATTACGGGCAGCTGAGCAAAGAGTAGCTAAAAGCTCTGAATTTAGTACTGACAATATCATGCAATTGAGTTGTTTTCTGGTTAGTTCTAAGCTAAGTATTATGCTAGTTGATTTTTCTTTCAGGGTTCGTATTTCTGGAATCTTGACAAAAATTTTTTTAAAAGATTTTATTATTTATTTTAGAGAGAGATAAGAATGCGAGCAGGGGGAGGGGCGGAGGGGGAGAGAGAGAGAATCTCAAGCAGACTCCACCCTGAGCACATGGAGCCCCAAGCGGGGCTTGATCTCATGACCCTGAGATCATGACCTGAGCCATGATTCTTCTGAAAGACTGTTCCCTGTTAAAATTTCAGATCTTTGCACTGGATAAATGGATTTTTTAATATATATATTTTTAAATATTTTATTTATTTATTTGAGAGAGAGAGTGAGTGAGAGAGAGAACCAAAGCAGGGGCAGAGGGAGAGGGAAAAGCAGACTCCCTGCTGAGCAGGGAGCCTGATGCAGGGCTCGATCCCAGGACCATGGGATCATGACCTGAGCCAAAGGAAGATGTTTAACCAACTGAGCCACCCAGGTGCCCCTGGATAAACGGATTTTTAAATATATTTTTGTGTTTGTGATTGAGATTAAATATCAGTGATTAGTGATAGGTTAATAACCTATATTAATTATAATGGGTCTAACTAAAGTATATTTCAGGATCTGTAAAACAATATTCAATACTAACATAATTGACATTAGATTATTAGCTACTATGATCACTGATTAAATTTAATCAGGAACAATATATCTAATTATTATCTTTATCATTATGAGCAATTATCCATTTAAGTCATAATTCGAGATGAAATATCTACTTTAGAAAAAGAACACTAATAAAACCTCATAAATTAGATCAATTTAGCACACATTTAGACCTTATATTAGGCAAAATTATATAAAAAAATTTTTTTTAATGTGATATTCATAATTTCTGAATACTCATAAAATGTCTTTAAAATTTTATTTTTCTAAAATATTAAAAGGATAGGGGTGCCTGGGTGGCTCAGTCGTTAAGCGTCTGCCTTCAGCTCAGGTCATGATTCCAGGTCCTGGGATCGAGCCCCGCATCAGGCTCCCTGCTTGGTGGGAAGCCTGCTTCTCCCTCTCCCACCCCCCCTGCTTGTATTCCCTCTCTCGCTGTGTCTCTCTCTGTCAAATAAATAAATAAAATCTTTAAAAAAAAAAAATATTAGAAGGATAAAGTAAACCAGCAGAATAATTGTGAAATACAATTTGTTAGTTTTAAAGAGAGTTTATATAGTAGTACCTTAATTTCTACCATGGGCAATCCCTCAGAGAACCTTTGGTTGTATTGTGACTGCCTTCAATATCGTTCAAGAAGATATCAGAAGTGGAAGTGATAGAGGAAGTCTGTTTATTCAGAGAAATAAGGGGAGGATCAAAAAGCACATGGAAATGTATAAAGTGACATGGTGATGAAATCATCCTCAGAGAACCTCCTTTCATTCCTAAACCTAAAAATCTGCCCTGGGAGTTTCACTATATGCCTTATAATGCAAGTGTATACCTAACGTTCTCTGATGGGGTTGGTCAGCACATCACACTTTCAAAGAGTGCTAACAATTTCATTATGAGAATTTAGAGAGTAAGTCCCTCATCAGATTAGTTACAGAAGTAAGTTCCACAAAGCTAAACATACTGGTGGGCCTTTTCAGTTTAATCTAGTTGCCGTTCCACAATTACTCATAAAGCCTATTTGCCTTAGGAAATGTCACTGGGGATTCCAGATTATTCTGCTGTATTGCACATCTTTTATTTGGGAAGAGGGAGAGAAAATGAGGCACTGTAGCTATCTGATACCATATATGTTGTTTGCTCACTTGAATTTCATTTTAGAAATGCTACGTTACTTCTGTTCCCTGGTCCTTTTCTAAATTGCTTAATATATAAACATATAAATGTAATATATATGTGTACAAAACATGTATATTAAGAAGAAAGAGGAAAAGCATGGACTTTGGAGTCAGAAAGAATTCTTTTTGACTGTCAGCTTTGTCACTTATTACCTAGGAGACATTTATTCTTAATTTGTCATGTAGGTATTTTTCAATATTATTACGTGTCAGGCAAGACAGTCTACGCTAGGATACAAGATTGACAAAACAGCATTAGTGCCATCTTTTGTAATTCAAATCTCAAGAGTGAGGATGACATATAGTAAGCATCAAAATGCTTAAAGGAGTTGGGGGCTGATTTAAACTGAGATGTCAGGGAACACATTCTCAAGGAAGTAAGATTTGAGATGGAATATGAAAAATAAGTAGCTATCAGTAGACCAGCAGAATTAAGTAAGAATGTGCTAGGCAGAGGGAACATCATATGCAAAAGCCCCGAAGGGGCAGAAGGAGCGACTTGGGTAAATTGAAAGAAAACCTGGGGGTGTTAGAGCACAATCATGTGTGTGGTAATGTTGGCAGGAAAACAGGATTAGAGAAATGGGCAAGACGACTTAACTTTTTTGATACTCCATTTCCATATCCATAAATGCAATGTATAAGTAAGTTTGATGGTAAAAATGTGTATCAATCCACACATCTCTTGACTGTCAAATAGAAAACTTGAGCAATTAGAAAAAAAAGTCAGACACTCTACAAATGCTAGTTTTTTTGTTTGGTTGATTGATTTTGTTTGGTGTTTTAGTCTCCTAGGTCTGCCCTAACAAAATACCACTGACTGAAGGGCTTAAACAAACAAAAAAAAATTATTTTCTCAGAGATGTAAGGGCTGAGAATCCAAGATCAAGGTGTTAGCATGTTTGTTTTACCCTGAGAGCCCACTCTTTGGTCTGCCTTGGCTGCTTTTTCCCTGTATTCTCACCTCACATGTCCTTTTCTCTGTGTGCACACATTTCTGGTGTCTCTTCCTCTTCTACCAAGGACATCAGTCATTATTTGATTAGGGCCCACCCATATAACTGCACTGAAGTGTAATTACTTCCATAAAAACTATATTTCCAGATACAATCACATTCTAAGGTACTCAGGGTTAGGACTTCAATATAGGGATTTTGGGGGGACACAGCTAATCCATAACATTTTGTTTGTTCAGACTGTTGTTAAATTGGAAGTTTGTTTCTCTCTTTCACTCCAGGTTAGATAATCTTAAACTCACTCTTTTCTCTGGAAGTATTTTTAACCTGTAATTCTCTTGCCTTACTATCCCCCCTCCCATTTTATGCTCTGTATGCAGTTGTATACTCCTGTCTTCAAAGTACCAGTATTCTAGTTGCTCTGAATTTATTGTTTAATTCTGGATCAGAAAATGGATAAGCCCATAATTGTTATTTATATATCATATATACAAAATAATTTTTGTTTTTCTAGACTAAAGTTAGATTTAAATGATACATAGTTGTGAATAAAAGAAATACATTTACCAAATAACATATTTGCATGAACTAAGGATAATATTGATAAAACAATGGGCTAAGTAATATAATAGGAAAGATATTATTATCAACAGAAAACTATGAACAAAGCAAAAAACTATTTAAATGACACTAAGCTGAGAAAAACAATGTTCAAGGAACTATGGAAAATACACTATTCAATGGAAGTCTGTTGAAATGCAGAGATCTAGCTCATCCAGACATTTACTACCACCATATATTCTAGGTGAAACTTAGTCATCCTTTCCTTACTCACCCATATTAGATATATTGAGTATTCTGTATTGCATTATTTTGTTTACTGTAAACATTATCATTACCTGCATTTTACATCTGAGATAATCAGGATTCAGAGGCTTGACCAGACCAAACAACTTGTCCAAAACCACTGCTAATGGCTTCAAACCTGAGATTTTTTGATCCTTGATTCTAAAACCATGCTGCTCCTCTTTGACTTCCTTTGATATACCAAGGGGAAAAATATAGAGGCAAGTCATCATACAGATGTTAAGTTGTAATGGTGAACCTCTGCAATGTATACATGTGCCCAAGAGACTCGTTATGAAGAGTTAGAGGAGATTCATGGAAATCAAAGGATAATATATTTGAAAATGGCTGATGAATGTTCACTTCTATCAAAACACACATACATGCATGGGCGCATGCACACACACACACACACACACACACACACACACACACAGAACAATAAAGTTTCATGAGCAATTGGGTTTCATCATCCATCACTTGGAGTCAGACAAAAGCTGCTCTGGGAAGACTTCTTTAGGCAAACCCAGTATAGCATTAAATCCATCATCACAATGACATCTATATTTATAGGGTCTCAAATTGCAGCAACTTCAGACTCAGAAATCATACTTATGACCATTCTTTCAGATAACTTGAAGTTGGACAATAAAATTGAAATGAAAATTGATGATTTCAACCATAAAATTTTAGCTTTCAGTTATACTGGCAGCATATAGCCAAACTCACAAAGCTCTGGTTCATTCTTAAAGTGTTCTTTAAATTAGAATTGACTCTTAGAGAAAGGCATCATCAGTTATCATAGAAGATAATATTTAAAATTGCAAAATAGAGATGCTGGAACATCCTGACATAGCTGGTGCTGAAAGAGAATTATGAGTTCTAATTCCTCACCTGAGATGTTAAGTCAGATTCAGTGCTACAGAAATGTAAATTGTTTTCCAATTTTTTTTATATGCTGTTTTTAAAAATTAGGTAAAAATAACTTTAAATGTCAATATATGGTATAAGTGTATAAATACATAAGTACACACTCATCACAAACTTTTTAAAAAGTAATATATAACAGTTTTAACAGAAATTATCTTTGGAATATGATTTCTGTTCTAATCCTTTGGATTAAGAAAAGTTTTATGGAAGAGTAAATAGAGAATAAATAGTTAATAAAAATATTTTCTCATTATTGTGTTTGAAACATAATGCTTTATAGTTCAAGACCTGTAGGATCTAAAGATATAAAACGTAAGTGTGATTGTAACTACTTTGTAAGAGAAAGGAACTGAAGAAAATCACAACTATGTGGGTTAGTCTCCCTTTTCTATAAGCCAAGTAACCTGGGTATAGCAATAAATACATTTTTCTTTCTTTTCTTTTTCTTTTCTTCTTTCTTTCTTTTCTTTCTCTCTCTCTCTCTCTTTCTTTCTTTCTTTCTTTCTTTCTTTTAGAGACAGGGAGAGAGAAAGAGGAGCAGGGAGGAGCAGAGGGAAAGGGAGAGAGAGAATCTTAAGCAGGCTCCACGCTCAGTGAGGAACCTGACATGGGGCTCGATCTCACAACCCCGAGATCATGACCTGAGCCGAAATCAAGAGATGGATGCTTAACTGACTGAGCCACCCAAGGCACCCCAGTAAATACGTTTCTATAACTTTTGTACTAAGCTGCAAGCTTAAAGGAGGGGTGATCCTTAATATATCTGAGGGTGTAATGATTCCAAGACATGAGCCCAAGCTTGGGAGCAGGGATAATGTAAATTCCAAGATAGGGTGCTCTTCTATAATTTTGTTTTAGAGATTTTATTTATTTGAGACAGACAGCATGAGCAGGAGGAGGGACAAAGAGAGAGGGATAAGCAGACTCCCCGCTGAGCATGGAGCCTGATGTGGGGTTCGATCACAGGACCCTGAGATCATGACCTGAGCCAAAGTCAGACACTTAACCACCTGAGCCACCCAGGCACCCCAGGGTGTTCTAATGCTGAGTTAGTCCCTTGCAGAAAGCCCCAGGCAGCATATGTTCATTTCTTTGGGACACTAAATAGAATTTATAACACAAGAACTTCTGTGCTATCTGTGAGGTACAGAGAATTTTCCTTTCTCCTTTCAGAAATGACCTGGAAGTTTAATCTAGCAAAACACAGAACCAACTCTACCAGGAGGGAGATGCGAGAGTTTGGGCAAACAATAGGATCTTGGAAGGAGGTGGTCACAAATAGACTGTACCACTAGCTACTGGACTTTGGTTGAACAAACTTCACTAATACCATATTTTGAAAACGGAGATCTGAAAAAATACTCCTGTCTTATTTGTGACTGTGCTGGCTCATTATAGGAAGAAGAACATAAAATGAGGTCTTCATAAAGGTAGGAGATACTCAGCTCTTGTTGAGGGTAGCTGATAGGTGTCCATAGTTATCATAGTTATATGTTGCTGGGTCTGTAGGGTTTTAAGTGTATTTATGCACATTTTGATGCACCTGAATTTTTAAAAAAGACATGTACCATGCAACTGCTCTTAGTGAGCACTTATTTGGAAACAAAGGGGGAAAAGCAAGTCCATTTGTTTGGGGCTAAGATTTCATTTTAGTAGCTTGGTATTCAGAAAATCCAGCACTGTCTGTTTAGAGTGATTCTATTAGTAAGAGGGAGCCACAGATGAATCACTACTGAACAATCACAATTTCCCAAACTAGGGCACTCATAAACTCTTAAACAGTATGTTAACCCCAATAAATGAAGATTCAGGTTATAATTTAATGTGGCAGAAACCATGAGTCTGTGAACTGACATAACATTCTGGGGCCCTGGCTAACATTTTCTCTTTGACTCTAAAAAGTTATATTCTTTATTTGGGAGCATTCTCTTATGGCTGATAGAAACTCAAGTGTGTGTGTGTGTGTGTGTGTGTGTGTATGTATGTATATATATGTATGTGTGTACATATATGTATTATATATACATATATATTTTATATATATATATATTTTATATATATATATATTTTATATATATATATATATATATATGATCTGATTCATTATATTTTCTTACCATGGAATAAGTAAATTTTCAAAAATGTATCAAAGATTGAATGTGATTTGTACTATATCTAGTTTCAATGTTTTATTAATTGGAAATAAGTCTCATTGCTAACTTGTCACTATTGGAATTTCTATGTCCAAAGAGCCTTTTACTTCAACTGAAGCAAGAAGTGCAGTGGTCTCTGAGGGGAAGAGAAGGCTAATAATCACTGCCATTGTAAGACAATTTTAGTCAGATTTAAATGAAAACAAATTTGTATATCAGGTGGTTTTAAGCCATGTTCTGTCTTTTATAGTCATATAATATTTAAACTTAAAAAGTCAAAGCCTTTTGTGTTGGGGGGAGGGAATGTTCGTATTATTTTTATAAAACATGGAAAATTCTTTGTCTTTCAGAATGATGTGACAAATAAAACACGCTGAATTTTACCAGCACATGGGATAAACTGAAATGTTACCCACTCACTAATTCTGATGTGGATATATTGTTTTTTCTTCCTTGTCTGTGTACTCACTGCTACTATGGTAATAAGCTTTCTGTCACTGTTCAGGGACATTTTATTTCCTCAGACAAAATCTATAACTTTCATGTTAAGTGAAAAAACATTAGATTTTTAGAAACTCAAAATTTTCAATTGGGTAGTAATTTTTTTAAAATCTTGATTATATGCCAGCATAGAGACTAATCAGTTTTAAGAAAAACATTGGGGGGCGCCTGGGTGGCTCAGTAGGTTAGGCATCTGCCTTCAGCTCAGGTCATGATCCCAGGGTCCTGGGATCAAGTCGTGCATCGGGCTCCCTGCTCAGTGGGGATTCTTCTTGTCTCCCTCTCTTTTCCTCTGCCCCTTTCTCTGATTGTGCTTTCTCTCTCTCTCTCAAATGAATAAATAAAATCTTAAAAAAAAAAAAAAAGAAAAATATTGGGGATGCCTGGGTGGCTCAGTCAGTTAAACATCTGCGTTTGGCTCAGGTCATGATCCCAGGGTCCTGGGATCAAGCCCTACATCAGGCTTCCTGTTCAGTGGGGAGCCTGCTTCTCCCTCTCCCACTGCCCCTCTCCCCCAACTTGTCCGCTCTCTCTCTCATAAATAAATCTTAAAAAAGAAGAAAAAGAAAAATATTGGACTGTTTTAAGTCTTTAAAAGCTAAAGAACAGTGAGTCTACATATTAGTTCATTGAATAGGGATAAACAGGAGTAAACTGAAATTTAATTATAAGTATTTCTAAAAGAGCATCTTAGAGAAAAAAATGATAGCACAATAAAGGTATTACCAAATAAGACATTTGACAAAGTTTAACTTTGGGAGGATACAGGCAATAAGCATAAGCATAAATACTTATCTCACACCTTTCTTTTCAAATTTCTATTTAAAAGATCACTGGATGTACAGGGACGCCTGGGTGGCTCAGTTGTTAAGCGTCTGCCTTCGGCTCAGGTCATGATCCCAGGGTCCTGGGATCGAGTCCCACATCGGGCTCCTTGCTCAGTGAGGAGCCTGCTTCTCTCTCTCCCTCTGCTGCTCCCCCTGCTTGTGCTCTCTCTCTCTGACAAATAAATAAATAAAAATCTTTAAAAAAAAAATCACTGGATGTACAAATAGGAAAAAAAAATGGGGCACCTGGGTGGCTCAGTCAGTTACGCATCTGCCTTCGGCTCGGGTCATGATCCCAGGGTCCTGGGATTGAGCCCCACATCGGGCTCCCTACTCAGTGGGGACTGTGCTTCTCCCTCTGCCTCTCCCCTGCTTGTGCTCTTTCTCTTTCTCTGTCAAATAAATAAATAAAATCTTTAAAAAAAAAAAAACAAATAAAAAAAAAGGAGCTTGACAATAGGACTGGTGGTCAATGTCCACCCAACTAGAATTAAATGGGTAGAAATGTTAATAAAGTGGAAAGATTTAAATTTAACCATCCAGAATCAAAGCACAAAATTATCCTCACAAATACGTGGGAATATTATCAGCAATAGAGTGAGAGCCACTCGGTCTCCAATAGCATCCCAAAATGCAGAACTGCATTTTACTTTTTCAACAGTATTATGCCTGCTATTGTTTCCTCTTTTTCCCACTTCATCAGTTGTTTTTCTCCATAGTATATTACTCTCAGCTGCATACAAGCATGCTTTAGTACCTTTGATTTTAAAAAAGAGAAAAATTGCTGGGTCATAGGGTAGCTTTATTTTTAACGTTTTGAAGAACCTCCACACTGTTTTCCAGAGTGGCTGTATCAACTTGCATTCCCACCAATAGTGTAAGAGGGCTCCCCTTTCTCCACAACCTCTCCAACATTTACCCCGAAGACACAGATGTAGTGAAAAGAAGGGCCACATGCACCCCAATGTTCATAGCAGCAATGTCCACAATAGCCAAACTGTGGAAAGAGCCGAGATGCCCTTCAACAGATGAATGGATAAAGAAGATGTGGTCCATATATACAATGGAATATTACTCAGCCATCAGAAAGGATGAATACCCAACTTTTACATCAACGTGGATGGGACTGGAGGAGATTATGCTAAGTGAAATAAGTCAAGCAGAGAAAGTCAATTATCATATGGTTTCACTTATTTGTGGAACATAAGGAATAACATGGAGGACATTAGGAGAAGGAAGGGAAAAATGAAGGGGGGGAATCAGAGGGGGAGATGAACCATGGGAGAATACTCACAGGCTGAAATGTTGATCCTTACAGGTGAAAGAGAATTTCAACTGGACAGCTTTGATTTAAAAGCTCTCTAATACTTAGAAGTCAGAAAAATTAGGAGGGTCCAGAAAAGGAGAGAGATAATGAGCTACTAGTGAAGTAGAAACCAAAACAAGAGAAAAATGTGTCCAGAGAGTGAAGAAAATGTTTCAAGGAGGAAGGATGCCATCTAAGACATATGTTGCAGCAGTTGAGTAAGTCTGCATTAGTCTCATTGGAGCTTACGTTAGCTTTGTCTCTTGAAACACATGCCAGTCAAACTGAGAACCTGGCTGTTCATGATGCTGAGGGATGTTCCTGATGCTAGTAGGCATACTAACCATATACATTGTCCCAGTGAAAACCCTTTTCTTGTTGAGTTAATTCAGATCTCTAGCACAGGAAATATTCAGCAGTGAGTACCAATGACACCAAGTTGTACAAAGCTGCTATTTCTGCTTCTTTTTAACCTTTCTCCTTTGTTCTGGGTTTGGATTGTTCTCTACCCAATCACCTCCATCAAAGAAACTCTAAGTTATAGCAAGAGCAAGTCCTGTGCTTCCTCCATACCCACTGTCTCCCCTCTGCCAAAATGGATTGCAACTTCTCTCTGATTACAAACCAAAATTGGTCAAACATAAATCTCCACCTGCCAAGGAGAGGACAAGAAAAACAAAATGTTTGTGGTACCTATAAAGAAAGGTTATAGCTCCTAATTTAAATTGAGGATATAAATTAGGAACACCTAGTATTTGAAGATACAAAACGAATTTTTTTAAAAAGAAGAAAATAACTGTGAAAATATTCTTTTTTTTTTTTTTACAGAATTTATAAACACATCTATAAATGTGACCAAGCAGTAATGAAAGGAAGTAGTTTGATATAAGGCAAATTAAAGGAAGATGACAAAATACACCTAATAAAATAAAATAAAATAAAGCCATAGTTCTGTTCTTAAGTATAACAGCTATAATGATAGATTTAAATTTTTATAAAAACATTAATATAACTGTTCACAAAATTAAAAAGAGGTGGTTTATCTTCAAAGTCAGTGAAAAAGTGATTATTAAATAGCATAGTAGAGAAGGCAAATGTTATAAATCCATAAAGTATAAAATTACAGCAATAAGAATACAAATTATTGAAATAAGGTTAAAGTTTCTCTAATAGTTTAAATGTGACATATGTGAGACTCAATGACTCAGAAGTGAACAGACAAAGTTAGATCAAACAAATGTAAACCAAAAAATCAGATCAGGGACTAGCTAGCCTACAACAGCAATAAAAATTCAGAACACAAAATGCAATGACTTATAAAAGTCACAAAGCAATACATATATATAAAATAATGAATGTAAAATAAAATCTGTTAGGAATTAAAGTAGGGAATTTAGCACATTACTAAATTATAAAATGACAAATTGAAAAAAGAAATAGATTTGAAAAATATGATTAATAAAATACAATTAAAAGATATATGCCAAAATTTTTTCTATATATGGAGCATATCTGATTTTTTAATATCCACAGAATATTTTATACTTATTTTTATATTTTGCAAACAGATTATTTCAGTAAATTTTCTTAAAAGCACATAAAAGATATCATTATTTGACAATAAAACAGATCTAGAATAAAAAAGAATTTTTTAAAAAGATTTTATTCATTTATTTGACAGAGAGAGAGAAAGTGAGAGAGCACAAGCAGGGGGAACAGCAGAAGGAAAAGAAGCAGGCTCAATGCAGGGCTGGATCCCAGGACTCCGGGATCAGGACCTGAGCTGAAGGCAGACACTCAACCGACTGACCACCCAGGTGCTAAAAACTGATTTTTAAAGAAAATGCTTAAATAGCATATTACAGTTAATAGGTGATGGGTAAGGAAGGCACTTGTGATGAGCACCAAATGTTGTATGTAAGTGATGAGTCACTAAACTCTACACTTGAAACTAAAAAAAAAGAAATAAAATTTATATTTTTTAAATTAAAGAAAAATAAAGCAATTTTCCTTAAAGACTTTATAAAGAATGAGTACTCAAATTTAGGCTTGGGGAACACTGAAAGGTATTTGTCAACATTCATTTATCTAATACTGTGCCTATCTAATTGTGTTGGATGAATGCTGGGGGTTGTGGGAGAGGTGTGGTAGGGTGAATAAACGGAAAGAAGAGAAGGCATTAGAGAAGCTGACAGGGTTGAGGATGGTGACACTGATGTTCAAAAATGTTAGAAGTTGATGTCTAGTAAGAACCTCATTTTGGTTTTTTCTTTCTTGCTTGAAGAATCTCAAACATTTCAGCTGTTAAGCATGTGCTGTATTCTCCTGGTAGAAATTAGCATAGTCCCTACATCACATCTGGATAGTATTGCAAAAGTAAATATTTATTACTAGTTCTGGTTAAAAATGAAAGACCAACCTTATGATCACCTTCTACTGTCTCTCCTCACCAAGATTCTGTTTTTTCTTTACTAAGACTAAAACAAAGTATAAACTCACAAAGATATAGAAAATGGAGAGGATAGATCAGTAGATGGGAAAGTTCAAAAACTTCTTGGAGACACAAAGCAGATGGAAGATTGCTAGCTAATTTAGCAGAGTTTATGATACTTCAACCTAAAGTTCCTGTGGAGAAGGATACTAATATAAGTGAGCTAGTTTATTTCACAGAACTCCTAAAAGGGATAGGATACAGGCTGTAAATAATGATAGGACTGAAATCATGGGTACTGGTTGAAGTTTAGTTGAAGGCAAGAGAACACTCAGTTCCCCTTCTCCACCCTGTGCAGCCAAGCTTTCCCACTCTCCCTCATCAGAAAGATGAGATATTTATCCTTTGTATGGCACCATGGCCTTGGTGGTACCTCTGATTCTCAGTCCCACAGCTCTAAGCTCTCCCAAGATGTGGCAACATCTCTCCCCCCTTCTTAGGCCTATGTGTAGTAATAGCTCCTCAGCCATCATCAGAATCTTTCTGGCTCCCTTATCCCTGCCCAAACACCTATAAATAGTCTTTCCATTAAACTGTCTTCAGTTAAACTCTTTGAGTTTAAACACAACTGTCTCCTGCTGGGACCCTGACTGATACATCAGAGAACAGGAGAAACTTTCAAAAACCTGTAATTAAGTAATATCCTCAGGGAGAAAACAGAAAGTTGTTCTTTTCATAAAACAACAGTATCAGGGAAAAAAAAATCAGAGCATTTAGATGAAAAATAAGAGATCTTGAAGTGTTAAAATATAAAGTAAAGAAAATATCCCAAATGTTAGGACAAAAGATAAAGAGATGGAAATCGGTAAAAGAATGTAAGAGACTAAGAGACCAGCACTGAAGTGTCATGCCACAAAGGGTCCATGGAGTGTCCAGCAGAGGGAACGATAAAAGAAAAACACTATCTTTGTGAAGTTTCAGAAGACTAGTGGTAAAGAAATGATCCTAAAAACTTCCCCCAAATGAAGGTATGTTATGAAAAAGGAAAAATAATCAGAGCTCTGAAACGAAAAATAAGAGGCATTGAAAATGGAAAATAAAAACTCATATCTAAGATTTCAAATAAGTGCAGAAATACAAAGCATAAAAATTACCTCAGAAATCATGATAAAAGATAGAAATGGAAAAAAGAGAAGAAATATGAGATTAATAGAACCACTACCCTGCTACAGAGTGAAGGATCCATGCAGTGTCCAACACAGTGAAGGACAAAAGAAAAACACTAAGTACAACTTCGTGAAATTTCATAAGACTAAAAATACAACACCCTATTAGAGAAAGTAAAAGATATCGCATATAAAGAAATAAATATCTGAGGGGTATTAGATTTTCAACAGCAGCAAAGAATACTAGAAATCATTGAATTAATGCCTTCAAAATTCTGAGGGAAAATCATTTGTATTTTGTGTATAAAATTCTAAGCATAAATGTAAGTCTGAGGGTGGAAGAAAAATATATACACATGTGGCAAGACTGTCACTTTCCCTGCATCCTTTGATTTCAAAAAGCTAACATACAAGATGCTTCAGCAAAATAGGATAAAACAAGAAAGAGGAAATGAGAGATCCATAAATCATTTGACCAAACAAAGGAGAATGGCAAAGTGAAGTCTCATCACTAAATCATATGGTAGCTCTGATGAAGCATTTAAAAAAAAAAAATGACAGATGTATTGAAAACTGCAAATTAAAAACAGGGAAATTATTTACTGAGGGAAATATGGGAAGGGTGTAAAAAAGAGGAAAGATAACTGAAGTGTAGTATTTGTAAAAAATCAGCATGTGCGATTCATTGTAGTATTTTTATTATTTGCTTGTTGCTTTTCAAAAAACACATAGTTTGGGAGGAGCAGGCTGGATAGGCAGGGCTGATGCACAGGTACATCCTCATGCATAACTGGATGTCAATGATAATTTTGGAAATCAATACATAAAAATAGTAATAAGCATTTATTCTTTAGAAGTATGAAGGTAGAAATATGGAAGAAACTTCTAAAGATTTTAAAGTAGTGCCCTCTGAAATAAAGTTGCACTTGAAGAGGGGAGGAATATCTTTTTCTTCCTATTTAATTTTCTAATGAAGTTTCTGATTACTTTGATGTAAAAAAAATCAAATGCAAAAATGCAATAAATGGAATAGTAGGATGGACACAAAAATAAGAATAGTCTACATACACATGACAAGAAGAACCATATTGGTGAAGAAGAAAGGATTCTGGTTATTGATGGTCAATAACTATTCTATGCAAGTGTGGCATCTATACTATCTGATATCCTTGGTGGTTGGAGCCACTTAGGACGCATAATGTGTTTGCCAATAAAATTATAGTTAAATTTATTTCAAACAAGAACACAGACTATGTATCTCCTAATACAGAAAGCACAATTTCTATGAGGTCACATTGCTTCCCCGTACTTCCAATTCTGCTTTTCATGATGCACCTAAAAATAATAGGCTTCGTAGTCAAAATACATCTATGTAACTCCTCAAAGTTAGGGCATCACTGGCCATGTTTATTAAGACTAAACATCATCACAGTTTACTTTCTCTCTTGCCTAATACAGGATTATTCTTGGCAAGGACGTCAGGCATGTTCTGCATGTGTCACATTGTTTTATGTATGAGTCTGAGGCCAATTCTGAGAATACAATGTCTGTCCACATGCATTAAAGGAAAATGCTCCAGTTTACTAGAAGTTCATATGCTCCATTATTTTAAACTGCAAAGTGTAAGATTTTTTTTTATTGGCCCATTTTGAAAGCATGTTTATCCATTAATAAAAATTGCTAGAGATATTGCAGGTTTCTTCAAATCACAAGTCAGAAAGCTAGATATTTTTAATTGTACGTTAGTATCTCATAAGGAATTAGCCTCAAGTAAGCCTCAGGTAAATAATGAGCTGTTGACAGTGCCTTTGGAAAAACTTCATTTGATTATAGTAGTAGTTTCTTTTTCCTAAATATCAAGATAAAGCAAGATAAAGTTTCTAGGATTCACAGAAATGATCAGAGAGAGTTTTTCTTTCCTTTTCAATGTATTAGTAAAAAATTGAGCTTAAAGCATAAAAGGCTACTTCGGCAAAGCTGCTCATGTGCTAATCCAAAAGAAGTTGATCTCCCCTTGGAAAGGATCCTGGAAAACTGAATTAGAGGCAGATTTTTTGGCCACTTTCGCACATGAGTTTCTTCAGCATAGTGGCAGAAATCAATGGCTTCTTTAAATAAAACACTCCAGGGACAGAAGAAATCAGAGCTTGGCTCAGTTCCTAGAATTTGTGTTTTTGCTTGTATGATCATTCTTTAGCAAGTACTTTCAAAGTCAAACCCTTTTTTCTACATTTATAATCAAAAGGAATAAGAACCTAAACTCAGATATAAAATTCTGATTCTTAAAGTATTCTCATCCTGGTGCTATCAAATCTTCATTCTGACTCTGATCTATGACAACCAAATTTGTGCCAAATTAACAAGAGCAGCAATAAAGTGTTCAACTTCTAGGCTTACTCAAATTATTTCATATTTTGGTGCAGGTGGATGCATTTCAGCATGGGTTCTCTCTAAGCTATTATGCCTGTTTTTCCTTATATTAATTAATTCATTTATTCACATATCCATCACTTCATTCATCCATTCATTCATTCATTTGTTCAGCAAAGCTTTATATAGCACTTAACATTCATCAATTACCATAGCTAACTGATAAGGAATTTGAGATCTACTTTTTTTCTGCCTGTTTATGTTGACCCTTTTGGAGACATTAATGCTACATCTTAGTAATGTCTTCAAAATCCTATCCAGATGTATGAGTATATTTTCCAAATCTTCCTAGACCAAAATAGCTGCTACTAAGTAAAAGATAATGGTAGGTAAGAAAAAAATATTAACGTTGATGATAAGATCATCATCATCATCATAGCTAACATTTATTATATATGTTATTTATTTATTATAACAAACATTTAGTGATTACTAAACTGTTTTACCTGTTATAGCTTTTAAAATATTCAATACAGGGGCGCCTGGGTGGCTCAGTCGGTTAAGCAGCTGCCTTCGGCTCAGGTCATGATCCCAGGGTCCTGGGATCGAGTCCCACATCGGGCTCCCTGCTCTGCGGGGAGCCTGCTTCTCCCTCTCCCTCTGCCTGCTTCTCTGCCTACTTGTGTTCTCTCTCTATCTCTCTGTCAAATAAATAAATAAAATCTTTAAAAAAATAAATAAATAAAATATTCAATACACCAAATAAAAGCTTAGAAGTTCTAGGACTTGCCCCACACTACAGAGTTTTGATGACAGTAATAGAACTCTGGCTGTCCAGCTCAAGAACTCATGCTTTTCAAGACCACATTATGTGGCCACAATAATAATAACAACAATGCTGACTACAGAGCCTTGCTACTTCATGTTCCTGGACACTGTGGTATCACAATTAGACCGCAACCCATTACTACGAACATTTATATACACGTATTTAAAAATTTTAAATGGTCAATGTAAAAATAATTGCAAACATTAGCGTACCACTTTCTGCATGCAGGGCAGATGCAATACATTTTATGACCTGCACAACAATCCTCTGCAGTGGGTACTACTATTCTTAAACTTGACCAATAAGGGAGGTAAGGTTCTCAGTTGCTCAGAAACAAACATGGAATCTCACCATCAGTGGTAGTATTAGGATTTGCTTCTAAGTTACTTATTTCCATAAACTTGCTCTAATTGGCAAGCTATACTTCTTTAATGCCAAGAAAAGTGAAAATATCCATGTATTATTAAAGCAGGCTCAAATAATTTTTGTTGCCATTGAATTAAATTGCATTGACTAATGACAATTTTCACACAATGAAATTTGGTGGAACTCATTAAAAATGGCTTTTTTAGGGGGCGCCTGGGTGGCTCAGATGGTTAAGCGTCTGCCTTCGGCTCAGGTCATGATCCCGGGGTCCTGGGATTGAGCCCCACATCGGGCTCCTGGCTCAGCCAGGAGTCTGCTTCTCCCTCTGCCTCTCCCACTGCTCATGCTCTCTCTCTCTCTATCTCTGTGTCTCAAATGAATAAATAAAATCTTAAAAAAAAAAAAATGGCTTTTTTAGGATTTAGTTGTATCTTAACTATTATTTGAAGAAGATGAGAAATCTAGTTTTCAGTGCTAGCAAAAAATGCATATTGACTTATAATTATTTGGCTAATAACAATATTCCAATTTAAACATTTATTATAGAGTAGTGTTTTTCCAAATGTTTTCCTATGATTATCTGGGTTCTGGAATAGTAACTTAAGAACAGTTCCAGGGGAGACAGGGTAACCACAGGGCAGGTAAAGTAGCCCCCTACATAGCCCTTCCCATTGCTCCCAATCCAAGTCTCAAACAGAGAAGCTCCACCTTAAATTATTTCATACCTTATAAGATTCTATTTATATAAGAGTCTATATATAGATTCTATTTATAAAAGCTGTGTATTTTGAACATTTTTGAAGGGTAAATAGCACATTATGTTTAGGATTTATAAAGTGGATTCTCATTAAATGCTTCATGAATCAAAGATAAATTTTTTACTTATATAAGATTCTATTTATAAAAAGATCTCTATTGAGTTATATCTAGTCTAGTTCTTCATAACTGAGTACACAATGAGTACATATTAAGGTGTGTGCTTTAAGAAGCCTGAGGGTAATTGTTTGGAAATCATAGTCTCTTATTTTCTAACAACCACCGTATGCTATCTCTTTCTTACAGGACGGAAAGCACTGAGTTTCTTCATGTCTCTAAATCTAAAAAAGTCCTGGATTCTGCTCTCTGTTTGATCTAATGCGCAAAACTAGGCAAATGGGTTTATCTCACATGAAACATGTGTGATCTGATGACATCAGTGTACCTGATCACCTGCAACCTTGGCACTGTGAAGCAGTCACAGGGATGGAGGGAGAAACCCTCATCGATTGGAACTGATTTTCTGTTATCTCAACAGAATGAAGAACAAAAATGGAAATGAAGTGGTAGAAAATAAAATTACAGGTCTCACATGCATGTGTTGTTGGCTGAGATTTACATATGCCACATTTGGGAAAGATGCCTGGTGGTGGTGGTAGCGTTATTATGGAAAAAGAAGAAAGTTTCACCAAATTCACATTCCACTACCATATTCTCCAACTTGTGGTCCCAAGTTAGATTTATTTTGTGACTTGATTATGCAGCCCCTAAGGAAAGGTGAGGCATGCAGTGTTGTTAAGAATGATCCACGGAGGGGCGCCTGGGTGGCTCAGTCGTTAAGTGTCTGCCTTCAGCTCAGGTCATGATCCCAGAGTCCTGGGATCGAGCCCCGCATCGGGCTCCTGCTTGGCGGGAAGCCTGCTTCTCCCTCTCCCACTCCTCCTGCTTGTGTTCCCTCTCTCTCTCTGTGTCTGTCTTTGTCAAATAAATAAATAAAATCTTAAAAAAAAAACAACAAAACAAAATGAATGATCCATGGACCATGGTTCAGACCCATGCCCACCAATTTCCCTGCTCCAGAAATAACTGGAGAAGAAATGCGGGGGTCCCAGGGTGTTACCTGAACATGAAAAATGCAAGATTAACCAGAGCAGCCCAGTCTGTGGCTACTGTTTGAACCTTTTCTGCTGCTTCCATCCCAGTTCTTAAAAATCACATCCTGACTAGTTCTTCTCTCTAGGCTATTATATCATAAGTGGCTATAGTCATAGGGGAAGGGCAAGTGGGGAGGTTATTTCTCATCAGTTTAATTATTTTAAAGACTCAGGCAGAAATATGCAGGTGTTATTTTTACCTTGTTTTACCTATATATATATATATTTTTTTTTTTTGACTAAGATAATTCTTCTAGTCAGGTCATGCTGACAAGTAAAAATTTATCTTTGAATCATGAAGCATTTAATGAGAATCCACTTTATAAATCCTAAACATAATCAATGTGCTATTTATCCTTCAAAAATTTTCAAAATACACAGCTATCATTGGCTCTCTTCCTCTTTGAAACTAGGATAAAAAAATAAAAATGAAAAAAATTACTCATTCTTTGTAATGATAGTTTGGAAACTGATTAGAGTTTAGTGAAGGAGTGTGTGTGGAGGGGTGGCCGGGGGGGTGGTGCAGATAAATGGTTCTCAGTGAGGATGTGTGATTTTGCTTCTCCTGCCCCCTGGAAACATTGACAATTTCTAGAGACATTTTGGTCCTCTATTGAGGGGATGCATAGAAGCCAGAAATGCTGTCCAAATCCTACAATGCACAGGACAGCATCTCACAACAAAGGATTATCCAGCCCAAAATGTCAATAGTGCTGAGATTTAGAAATACAGGTATAGATACAGATTTTTCCAATCAAGAGATTAAATGGGGTGCCCCTTGAAAGGAAGACTTCAAATTACCAAAAATCATTTCTTTGTTTTGGGAACATTCACTCAAATAGTTTCATTCAGTTAGACAAATATAGCAGGGGACATATGTGCAGTACTGATAGGGGTTTGGACAAGCCAAGGGCCTCTCCCTTTCAATGCACAGATAAACATCTATTACTTGTTTGACAGGAAGAAGTAGGGGTGGTGGTGGATGGATCATATTGCTGTTCTTCACTGGATGAGGAAGCAACTACTGCTCTCCTTTGTCTCTTACGGCCTCAGGGTACCTGGTCTTCTGGAAGGGTTGGGAAGCCTTAAGGAGAAAATACTGCACTTTCTGCTCTGAAGGCTCAACTGATTGAGGGCAAAATATTTTCTCAGCGACATCTTTGATTTCCACTTTGCTTTTTATCTAAAAAAATTTTGTCTCAGGAACTACTACTCACATGATTATTATCACATTAATGTAATGGAAACTTATTAATAATTTTTTTCTTAATTGTTCTTACAACGAAGGAGCAAGAGGTTAATTATTATGAACATAGTATCTACATTCACCTTGTGTTACTACTTGCCTTAATATTCCTGTCACCTCACAAGTAGATCTGAGAGTACCCATTACTTTCATTTGTAGAGTAGATTTTTCTTCCAGAATAGTGATGTGCATAATAAACAGTTCATTTTATATTTGGATAGAACAGATAACATTTTATAATTGTCTTCTAAAATGTAATATTTTGCAACTAAAACTATAGGCATATAAAGTGCTTTCTTTTCATTCTTTTTTTTTTTTTTTTTAATAATCTGGTTCTGACAATGTCAAACGCCTGTTTTGGAAATACTTCATTCATTCATCAATCAATCATTCAATAAACATTTATTGATTGTTCTGCACAGCAATTTGTTAGGTCCTGAGGATATAAAAATTAATAAGGAAAGTTCCCATTCTCAAGTGCTCAGCTTTTAATTTTAGAATATTTTCTCTGCATGAATTAATCATTATTGATATGAAGGCCGACTAGACAGGAAGCTGATCCAATTGTATAACCACTTTGATTTCAAGTAGGATGTCACATGCAATACATATCAATTTGAAGCCATCAAATCCAGAACATTAAGCGATTTCATTCCCTAGTTGTAAAATCAATGTCCATTCTAAATTCAGATAGTTAAACATTTTAACTGTAAGTTTATGGTTTATGGTGTGTGTGTGTGTGTGTGTGTATAAAACAGTATTTCTAATTAGTCTTAAGAACTGACAGAAATGTGGGAGGTAGTATTTCCTTACATAACAGAATTGTCATGCCTTTTGGGGTGATATGATAATCCCAACAGAGGGAGTGATTGTCTTTAATAGATATGCTAAGAAATCAAGTTCTCTAAAGCCACCAGTGAGATCACTAATGACAAGCTTTGTGTAGTTCTGAATGGGTTGTGCTACTTAAGTTACTTTCAAATATACTTACATGGACATAATTACTTTTGATTATTTTAAGTGCTATAATTCTATGGAAGAAAATGTTTATTTTAGTACTTAGCCTTCCATTCTGTATTCTTTTTAAATGCTATCCTAAAATTTTTCAACCATTTGAATAAAATTAAGTTCCTGTTTTAGTGACAGAGTTCTTCAATAATTAACACACACTTCTATATAAAATATTACAATAAAGTTTGACTCAAAGTGCTCGGTCTCTCTCTCTCAAATAAATACATAAAATCTTAAAAAATAAAATAAAAACAAGTCAAGCAGAGAAAGTCAACTATCATATGGTTTCACTTTGTGGAACATAAGGAATAGCATGGAGGACATTAGGAGAAGGAAGGGAAAAATGAAGGGGGGGTAATCGGAGGGAGAGATGAACCATAAGAGACTATGGACTCTGAGAAACAAATTGAGGGTTTTAGAGGGGAGGGGGGTGGGGGGATGGGTTAGCCCGATGATGGGTATTAAGGAGGGCACATACTGCATGGAGCACTGGGTGTTATACGAAAACAATGAGTCATGGATCACTACATCAAAAACTAATGATGTATTGTATGGTGACTAACATAACATAATAAAATTAAATTAAAAAAAAAAAACCCCACCTCAACAGAAAAATGAATTCAAAGCTCCTCTGAGTAATACTCAAATAAATAAATAAATAAATTAATTAATTAATTAAATTAAAAAAAAATAACCACAGTGGTGGGTGCCTGGGTGGCTCAGCTGGTTAAGCATCTGACTTTTGGTTTCAGCTCAGGTCATGATCTTAGGGTCCTGAGATGGAGCCCTGTGTAAGGCTCCCTGCTCAGTGGGGAGGAGTCTGCTTAAGATTCTCTCTCTCTCCCTCTGTCCCTCTTCCCCTTTAAATAAAAATAAATAAATCTAAAAAAAAAAAAATAACCACAGTAATAATAACTCAGCTAAATCAAGTCTGTTTCCATATTTTTGGCAATTCCAACCTAAATCAAATACGCACATAGACACAAACACATCCAATAAACTTCAAAGGCATTTGTTACAAAGATTAAAAACAAGAAATGTTTTAGGATATTTGGATAAAAATAGTATTTAAAATATTGACGATATAAGTATTGACATTTTACTATTTAATGTATATATTATTTATGTGCCATATATGCCTATATTGTGTCAGACAGTTATCCAGACTAGTGTAAACATGCAAACAAAGTCACGTTAACGCTAGAGAAAAAACTGAGGAGTGGATCTAGGTGACTAGAAAGCCTGAGGATCCTACCCAACTAGGACTTCTGATTTCTGTGGCAGCTCCAGAAGACTTCTACTTCATCTCACCATAAACCCTGCTTCTTCCTAAGACAGCAGATACGGCTCACTCTACAATTTCCTTCCTTTCTTTGGTAATTTTCTCTGCTCTTCAACGAATGGCAACCTTTGAGATCTGAAATCAAGTTTCGTTAATGCCTTTCATTCCTTATTTAATATTATGTATTAACTGACTACGTATGGTCCAGTTACTGTGCTGGGTGCCAGGGAGATATTCAATAGAGAGTAAGACAGACAAGTCCCTGAACTTATGAACCTTACAGTCTAGTTAGGCATACAGAAAATCAACGTGTAAAACAACTATACAATAAAAATGGGTGCTATGGCAGATAATACTTGAGTAGAAAAGCTTTCGATAGTTTAGAAGGGTTTACTTAAAGAGATGACTATTAATCTGTAACTTGAGTAATGAGAAGAACGCATGGAAGAGACAACATGAGGACAGGGGAGAAGGAAAACATTAAGGAGGAAGATACACTATTCCAGTTGGAAGGAACAGAAAGATTAAAGGCCATAATGTAGAAAAGCTTTTTAGAGAGTTCCAGGAATGATAAGGCATCAAAGAGAATGCAACATCGACAGGAAAGGAAGGCAGGTGTTAGGTAAGGTAGAGGAAAATAGGCAAGAGCCCAAATGTGCAAGTCCACTGCTTGCTGGCAGTGGCAAGGAGTCTGTATTTTACTCTCAAAGTAAAGGTGAGCCACTGAAGAACCTTTGAACAGAGAGGTGACTTGAGGCAGTACACTTTAAATCACCCTGACCAAAGTATGAGCAATATTTAGAAGCAGGCAATGGAGAACTGCAACAGTCCAGATAAAAAATGATGGATACTTGGACCAGGATAGTTTCAGAGGAGACAGAAATGGTGGATGGAAGATGAAATTTTGGAAGGATTTTCTGATAGGGCTTAGAGGTAAAGAATAAAGAAATGGGAGGGGTCAACGATGACTCTGTACATAAGTAGATGACAGTATATAGGTAAGATAGGAGAGGCCATGGGGAGAGGTGTGTGGGAGAGGGGCATAGATAGGTGGGTTGGTAGTGGTAGGGGACTAGAAATTTTATTTTAGACGTGTTAAGTTTAATATATGGGTGAGGCTTAAAAGAGAAGATAATAGGTGGGTTTGGATATGTGAGTGTGGAATTCTTAAGAAAGGTCTAAGCTGGGACAGGTCTAAGATGAAAAAGAAAAACTGGCTATTGATATAGGAGGAATATCAAAAATTTACTCTTTTCAAAGCAGAAAGGGAAAAAGATTTCAAGAAGACAGAGCACTTTCACTGAAATGCTTAGTGTAATGAAGACACAAAAGTCTATTGGTTTTTTCAACATGATGGTCATACAGGGTGACCACTGTCTTGCTTTGCATGAATTGTACCTCTTTATACATGTTGTCTTGGAGTAATGAAATAAGACTATCAGTGCATGATAAAACTCCCTAATTAAGGTGATATTAATAAAAGCTGTGTTGGTTGTGGAACCATGGAAGCCAGACTGGATTGGATTGAAGAATAAATGGCAGGTAACAAAAGTGAAATCCCATGCGCATTAGATGAATAATCTAAGAAAGAAGGGTAGGAGAGAAAGGTACAAATGGAGGATTTGCCTCTGGACAGAAGTAGGTCAAGTCCTCCAGGTAGTAAGAGGGATACACTATTCCTCTTGAACTCTGTCCTTCTGACTTGGGGCATTCTCTCATAAACTTTCCCCACTTCCCCTATAAGCATGCCTTGGCTATCCACAGTTAAGTGAAAGTCTCCAGCTATGCTTAAGTCTGGCCTTTCTAGGATTTAGTTATTTTGTTTTTGATAATTAGAGAACTGCTATCACTAATTTGTTCTAACTTGATCAATTATATAAGAAATCATTTCACACTTCATCATTGTGCTATTTCAAATATTTTATTAAAATCTTGCAGAAGTTTAATCTTTTTCTAAAAAAACTAAAACTTTTTAGTTTAAATTTGGGAAAATGAATTAGCATAGTATTTCTTCACAGAAGCATAATAATCATTAATGATTTGTTCCCATAGAAATAAACACATGCAACAGGATTATCAAGGAATTAACATTTCAGTGGTCTCTAGAACTTTTCTACTATTCAATCTAAGGATGCAGCCTTAATGTATTCATTTCTAATGACATGCGGTGATCAATGAGGCTTTAACAATTAAAGCAACCTTCAAGGTCATACAGAGAGTAAGCCAAAGTTGCAGATAACTGACAACTTTAGAGAATGCCAACTCGGGGAGAGATTTCATGTGTACAATCTAAATGATACACATATACCACATCATGCCATGTGGATTCTAGTAAATGAACTGTGAAGACCCTTTTGGAAGTATGCCACACTTTCCAGTTAGAATGCTTTGAAACTTTGCTATTGTTACATCTATTTAAGTTGAAGCTTGCTATCTTTTAATATTTTCTGGTTATAAAAAAGACCAAACTAGAAAAGATATTTGGCGGGGTGCCTGGGTGGCTCAGTCGTTAAGTGTCTGCCTTCGACTCAGGTCATGATCCCAGGACCCTGGGATCCAGCCCCACATCTGGCTCCCTGCTCAGCTGGAAGCCTGCTTCTCCCTCTCTCACTCCCCCCTGCAGGAAGCCTGCTTCTCCCTCTCCCACTCCCCCTGCTTGTGTTCGCTCTCTCACTGTGTCTCTCTCTGTCAAATAAATAAATAAAATCTTAAAAAAAAAAAAAAAAAAGAAAAGAAATTTGGCCATCCTTTTTGAAAAAGTTTGATGTCAACAGAAAAATGTTACATATTTTAAAACTAATAATATACAACTTAAAAAAGCAAATATATAGACTTGGCTTTTGATTCTGAATTCATTCCAATGAACATACAATGAGAATCTACATTAAAGCAATGCATTAGTTATGCTTTGGAATCCCTTTCTACAAAATCACTTTCCATTAATAGAAGCAACTTTAGAAATAATTCTTAATAAAATAAGTCATTTTCAAACTATGAAAGGAATCTAAAAATATTTTTGGGAGTTGAATTTAGGGTTAATGTTCAGAAATAGTAATAATGATATCTTAAATATGTTTCTCAAAAGTGAGTTCTCCCACCATACAACTGATTCTCAACATGTGACTTTTCTGGCATTTTGATTTGATAAGTTAATTATGCTGTAGTGGGAAAGAAAGAAGGAAAGGAAAGGAAAAAGGAAAAAGGGAAAAGGGAAAGGGAAAGGAAAGGAAGAAAGAGAGAAAAAGAGAGAGAGGAAGGGAAATGTAAAGATTTGGAGTATCATATATTTAATATTTCAAAATACACTAAAATGAATCATAAAACTTCAAGTTCATAAGACTTAAAATTTATCATTCAACTACTGTCTTTAATATTACAAGTTTCTCTTAATAACACTAATATTTGTTCATTTTTACATTTACATTTAAATGTTTAACAGAAAGGTTTTGCAAAATCATGACTGGTATAACCTTGTTTTATCTATTTTGGCAAGACTTTTCTTTAGTCTCTGTTTTCTCACATGTAATACTAAAATTAAGAATTATCCACTTTCACTTGTTTTCAGTATGTTTATATTAGTAGAGGAGACAGAGTTGACCTTTTGGCAAAGCTAAGAAGAAAATGAAGAAGCCAGACAGATAGGATATGAGTCAAGCTATATATTAAGCAGTAGAAAGATTCAAGTACTCAGAATTTTTAACTCAAAGGCATTTATATCGGAGTCTCTCTCTTATCAGGGGCGAGCACAAATCGGCATCTAAAACAAGGCAGATTTCAGGTCAAATTAAAGAACGTGGGTAATCAACCGTTACCTGTTAAAATCTGCATTTATGCTAGCCTTTGTTTCCATAGGTAGCTAGGCCTCTGTAGGACATGCATTTGGATGCCTCAGAAGTTGTCACTGAATTGTCATGATTCCAGCCATTACTTCTTACTTCCTAACAGCATGTGTTTGGAAGAAAGAAGCCACCTCTACTTTATAATCTTGTCTATTTCTAGCCTATGATATTATCTTGTTTAAAAAAAGTATTTAGAAAATTATTTTGAAATTACTTTTTCTAAAACAGAATGACTCAGGCTTCTGTTTTTGTGTACTTTGAATTTTTATACCCTGGATGTGTGGTAAAATACCTAGATGAAATAACTTCCTCATAAATGCACATGCATGTAGCTGCTATGTGCTGCTTACAGTAATTTCTGCACTTCCTACTGATAACCCCACCTAAAATATCACCCAAACTCTGAAGGTTCAGGTGACCCCCAGGCTGAGCATCAGCTGCATGGTTTCAGCTTTAATTTCCACAGAGTCATGACTAATGCCTTATTTAAGGAAAACAAACAAAAACTCTGATGTATAATGCATATATTAAGTACAACTAAAATTAGCTGTGTTCCTCTGCTTTGACTAACAGTATAAATAATAGCAGTAAAATTTTTCTGAGATTAATTTCAGTAATTTTGTAATAGGTAATGCGTTTTCAGATGTTCAAATATAATGATGGGAAATGTCCTACTTCTAAGAGTATAATTATTTTAACTTGTATTTTAAAATAGTTTCTAAAAGGTAATTGGTACTAAATTTATGGAAGTATTTGTATAAATTGGGTTAAAACCGATTAACTGGCCTTTGTAGATTATACTTTAAAATTCTCATTTCCAAAGTTAAATGATAAAAATTCACTCTTATTCACTATATTTTGCATTGAATGAATATATGCCATTAGGAAAAAGAAAAGTAGGTTTATGTTAGAGAGACATTTTGCTGTGTCTATATAGTTTTAGAATCAAAATCAATTGTTCATTCTTATTTTGTTCAAGTTGAAGTAAAATCATTATTCCATTGGCATGTTTTTCTTGACACTACTGACAGTGGTTAATGAAAAGATTAATGAAATAATGTACACATTTCATTAGAGAAAAAAATGTTTACTTTTTGGAAAGTGGTTAAATGGTTTATTTCTTTCCTTTTCCACCTCACTGATTCTCCAGTGCTCTATGCCAAACCAATCCTGCTCTGGTTGACACATGTCAAGTCCTTGGCTTTATTATTAATGTCTTCAAAAGGAGTGCAAAACTTTGATGCTTACTGTGGTAACAATGTTCTAATTGTCCTGGTTCATATATATGTATGTATGTATATATATACACACACACACATATATATAAATGATGTCTGTTTATACACGCATATATATGTGTGTATATATACGAATGATGTCTGTTTACACAGACACACACACGCTCACATACATATATATGTTATTTCTTTTGGACTGTTCTATGTTTTGAATGCATAATCTGCTGAATTTTTGTATTTTCTACCAAACAGATTAAGAAGTTCAAGGTTTATAGTGTAAAGATGAAATTATTTATCATTCATAGGCAGGCATTGTACACTAACACCTTAGGTAAGAAAGTTATCTATTGGGATAATTTCAGACATAGAAACACAGTGGAATGAAGCAATTATTTACAACATGTAATTTGATATTATATGCATTTTCAAGCAAGTTATAATTACTGAATAAACAGTATCTATATATTTCTATTTTCTTCTTATAAGCAGGCCAGTGACCCACTTAGAGACAAGATAAAAGAAATATAAATACCATGGTTCAAATTAAACTATTAAGTGTTACAGACTTGTTTACTGAGTATTTTTTGTCTTTATCTCTAAAGGTAAACTGTTATCTTCCTCTTGTAGAAATAATTCTCATCTTGTCTATTCTACACTGTTTTAGTTAATTTCTTCCTAGATGCAAAGTTAGAAAACCTTCTGCAGTTCACTTTGCCATTAGGTGTGTTCACATAAGTGAATTCTAGCCAAAAGAAAGCCAACAGAAGTGAGACATGCTACTTCTAGGTCTGTTTCCATTAAACCATCCACCCATTTTCTGCCATATTAACTGGAGGAGACTCATGTATTCAGCCAAAAACACACATCACATTGAAAGTAATATAAGTTGAACAAGGTTGAATAAATTAACTCTACAAAGATATGGTCAGGGGGTAGGAAAGCCACATGGGATAGTACTGTATTCCAGGACCACAATACAGTTACTCTGATACTGCTTCTATATCTAAAGGCTACCAGGAAGAAAAGAGTTATCAGAACTTGGAAGAGAAGGTCATCTGCCAGGAGCTGAGACCTTCACTAGAGAGAAAGAACCAGCCCCTGGGACAACACACAAGGCCAAGGGAATATATATCCTGACATTAATTGCTTGCTTCTCAAATTACCTGCCAGTGTTCCCCACTGGCTGAACCCTACAGGAAGCTGGAGCACAAGGGAGCTTGTATTAGTTGGCTGGACCTGCCTCAACAAAGATGTACAAACCAGGTGGCTAAAATAAATGAAATGTATTGCTTAACAATTTTGCAGTCTTGAAGTCCAAGATCAAGGTGTCAGCAGGGATGGTTCCTTCTGAGAGCTGTGAGGGAAGGCTCTGTTCCAGGTCTCTCTCCTTGGCTGCAGAGAGCAGCCTTCTTGTGTTTTTACATTGTCTTCCCTCTGTGTGTGTGTCTCTCTGTGTGTGTCCTAATTTCCCCTTTTCATGAGGATACTGGTCATACTGGATTAGGGCCCAATCTAATGACCTCAGTTTAACTTCATTACCTCTTTAAAGACACTATCTTCAAATAAGGTCACATTCTGAGATACTGGAAGTTAAGGTATCAAAACATAAATTCTGTAGGAACACAATTCAAACCATTACAGAACCCATAATGTAATTTACACAGGTCAATTTTGAAGGACCAGAGAAGAGGGAAAGAAACTATAGAGTGGATCTGGAGAGGTGCAGAAACTTAGAGTCTATTGTGTACTGTAGCTTAGCATACTGTATTAAGAAAAGTGAATACTTCTTTGATCATATTATCTGCTTTCCTTACTTAAAAATTCTCCAGTCAGTCTCCATTGCATATGATGTAGTTCACAGTTCTTACTGTGGCAATTGATGACCTATACAATCTGACTGCCTCTACATTTGCAGACCTCATCCTCACTCTTTCCTACCTAAATGGTTTCAAATATACATTATTTCTTCCTTTCCTCCTTTGATACTATAACTTATTAAGGAGCATCCTCCTATCATCATCTAAGAGAAACAATGTTAGTATTTGTATCCAGTTGAAAAAACATTTGTTAATGTGTGGGTTTCACTGGTACATGTCAGTCTTCTTAAGTCTCATTCACTATTCTTATATCCACTACGCTTTTTTTCAAAACTCACTATAATTTATTGTATGTCCATATGGCTAAACATAAATAGTAGCTGGTAAATAATTCAAGAGTAACTAAAGATTTTTTCATTTGTCCTGTTTTATTTAGAACTGTAAAACTCTCAGTACAGGAGCTGCCTGCCTCCAAACAAAGTGCCAAACCAACAAATTCTCCATGAGACAGCTCCAGGAGAACTGGTAGAGTTTATGCAATTTACTTACAAATCAGAATGTACACTTAAGAGTGTAAGACTAAGACAGGAAATGAAGAATTTTGTTGTTGTTGTTTTTTAAAGGCAGAGATGTAAAAAGGTAGGCATGTAAAAAAAAAAAAAAAAACTCTGAAGGCCCATACTTGAAGAGGTCAGAAGAGCCTAATTTATTTCCGTCTTTGAATTCCAAATCCTACCTCTCTCCAAGAATGAATGATATTAAGAAGGACTTGAAATAGGTAAAAAAAAAAATCCCATAATATATATTAAATATAAGTTCTATTATTACAACACTATAACATATTTATAACTATATCATGATATATAATGATATGATCATGTAATATATGCAATGATGTTTATAATACAAGTAACACATGGTATATAACATTTAATATAAAACACATGCATAATTATGATAAATATACCAACAGATATGGATAAAATGCAACATCACACTCTCAAATCTGGGTTTGCCAGAGAATATATGCACCACTATTTTAGGTTCTCTCAGCACTTCATGCTTAAATACACCTATGGTATTCAAGAGTGGAGTAACAAATGTATACCTGTGTTTGTTTTTCCTCTTGATATACTACATGCTGTTGTTCATCAGGCTAACATTCTACCTGGTCCCATTTTCACTTCCCTTTCTTTCATTAAAATATGAGCAACAGCTGTAGCTAATTTCTCATTAAAATAGTTTCTGGTATATGTGCTTTTTAGTATCTCTATTATGCCAGTGTATATTTCACCTGATTGAGGCATTCCATATTTTCCTTCCTGCTTTTGTTAGGCAATCACACATTTCTTTTTTAAAAGGGCCATGCTGCTCTGCAGAACATCTTGTCTTCCCTTACTCTAAAAAATAATGAGCTAGTTACTTTTTCATGGAGGATATTTGTTTCACTCTTTCTGAGAGCACTTCATCATGGGCTGAGTGCAACCTTGCTATTCTTTTTCCTATAGTTCCATAAGAGCATGTGAGGAAAAATGCTTTTCCTAAATTCACTTTTAAGGGTGATGTCGTTTAACAGAAATGAGATAAAAGAGTGTAGAGCTGAGAGTGAAATGTGTGCATACCATTTATCTTTAAACAGTATGTTAATGGCCAAAGAAATTATGGTGACAGCATTCTTGAATTGAGTTAAACTTAAAATTGACAATATGTTTTTCCTTTTTACCTCTAAAAGTATATGGAGCCCCACTCTTGTTCTTTATAGATGATAATCACAGATGAAAGCATATTTGTATAAATTTCCCATTACTTGAAGTAAATCAAAAACTTGTGAAGAAATATTTCTGAATTTAGACCAGATATTGACAATCAACTACTTTTTGATAAAAATTAAAAGCAACAAATTGTATGCAAATTGCAAAAAAAAGTTCTATAACATAAAAGAAAGTGATTTTTTAGTTGTTAAAGATCCTTAAAGTAGCCTGTGATGAGGCTAGTGAAAAACAGGTATTTTTGGGATTTTTAAATGTTTTATATTTAATGTTTTCTTTAAAGAAGATTTTCAATAGTATGTTGTCACTATTAAAACACAGACTGGACGTGTTATAATAGAAAAAAAATGATCAGGTTAGGAGGCAGATTGTGATTCTAATCTTGCCTTCTGTTAAAAAGAGAACCACGGGCTCAAAATGGAGTCATTTAGGCCAAGTCAACAGAGCAAGAGTTAATACCTAACCTAACTGCAATTTTAACCCCCTAGGAGTGTAACATTTGACCAGTCAACATGGAATTTCCTGGTCAATACCAGGAAACTTATGGATAGACCCTTTCTATTCTCCTTTTGGAGGGTAACCTTGCCTAAAATGTATTCCTTGCTAATAAATTCCCCCTTTTTAATGTCCTCTCTCAGCCTTGAAAACCCTTTCTTTTGTTTAGCTCAGCAGAAAACCCCTCTACTTGCTAGATGGGATGATACCTTATTCAAGAATCATTTAATAAGGCCAATCAGATCTCTGAATTTACTCGGTTGAATTTTTTTTTTTTTTAACATTTCCTACTGACTAACAATGTGATCTTGAGGAAGATGCCTACCTTCTTAAGCCTTAGCTTTCCAATGTGCAAAATAAGTGTTATGGACTGAATTCTGGCCCCCAGCAAACTTCATATGTTGAAGTCTTAACCCCCAGAGCTTAAGAATGTGACTACATTTGAAGACAGGTCTCTAAAGAGGTAGTAACTTAAAATGAGATCATTAGGTTGGGCTATAATCCAACATGACTGATACAAGAAGAGGAAATTAGGACACAGATATACACAAAAGAATATGATGTGAAGACACAGGGAGAAGACAACCATCTACAAGTGAAGGAGAGAGGTCTCTAAAGAACCAACCCTGCTGATACACTGACCTCACACTTCAGGCTCCAGAGTTGTGAGAAAATAAATGTCTATTGTTTAAGCAACCTAATCTGTGGTATTTGTTATGGCAGCCTGATCAAATCAATATAATTGGCTTTATGAATATTACTATGATTACATACAGTTACCTACTTATAAAGCATCTGACACTTGGTAGTTGCTTAATGTGTGCTAATTAATATTGTTCTTACTGCTCATAATCTTTTATTGGGCAGGTCAATTATAATTCTTATCTTTATCTTATCTTAAATATATAGCAGTTCTTTTAGGGTTAAGAGATCAGATTATATTATGTTTCTATAGCATGGGTCATAGGGTCTATGCCTTAAGACTTATTCATAGGTTTGGAATAAGAGCAGCCTTAGAATTGTGCCATTTTTTTAACTATGTCCTTTTCTGTATTTAATCTATGTCTCAGTTTTGCATCTGGGAGATGTAGATAATAATCAGAATTGTTCTTAACAACAAATAAATTCATATATGTAATAAAATTACTACCTGACACATAATTGGTACTTAATCAACTTTAAGTATGATTACTGTGTTCTCAATGATTTTTTTTTAATCACCTTTTCAACATTATGCAGGCCAGGAAAGGTTCTTCTGGTGTACCCTTCTTTTCTTATATCACTTTTTATCTGTCTTTTTTGATGGGGCAAAATATGTCTTTCATAATTTATTTTTACTGCTGCCCTAATACTCATACACCTGCTTCCCCTCCAGATAATGGTAGTCTCTGCCCAGGAAAATTGTTACCTTGGCTAAGATGGCATTTCCCAAAGTGCACTGTCCCCAACGTTAGTTACTCAAGAGGTTAAAATGCTAAAGAAAAATATTAAAGGATTCTGTGCTCATATTTTGAGTTAAGCAAAGATAATGACACTTTATTAAATAGCATCTTAGAGATCTTAAAAAGCTCCTGTGCATTTTGAGCAAAGGAGGTGTGTGTGATGTAGCCTTTCCTCAATTTAGTTGAGAGTAGACTGTTTTTAGGTCAGTTTTCCACAAAAAAATGAAATTCTTCCAGAAGATAGAATTTGGGAAGTTCTGACTGAAGGAGGGTAGAATATCCTTAAAATCTCTCAAATAACTTCTTTCCCAGTCTCTGCTTTCCTCTTGGTTTTAATACATAATTATTATCACTAAATAATAAACTATTGTCACAACCAAATAACTAATTTTAGTCTACACAGCACCATTTAATTAAAAAAATAGCATAGGGAGGCAAAATGCATACTATAAAGGCATTAATTCTATATTAAAAATTAAGCCTTACGATAAATCAAAGAAGGAAAATTAAGGGAAAAATGCCATTTTCACTTATCCAGATTGGCAAAATGATACCTGATGTTGGTGAAACCTTGGGGATAGAGTCACCTTCAATCACAGCTTTTGGGATATAGTAAAACATATGTTCATTATTCTACCTTGACTGTGGTATAATGAATCATTTTAATTTTCTTCTTTATGTTTTTCTGAATGTTCCAAATTTTCCACAGTGAACATGTTTAACTTTGCTTATTAAAAGAAATACCACTTTGTTTTTTATGATTTCTCTAATTTGAAAATAATATGAATCTTTCATGGCTTCTTTGTAAAGCTTATATAACTTCATTGATAATATAACCCCTATAACATTCTTTCCTCAGTACTATTTTAGGACATAGAGAATAGACAGAATGGCTTACTAAACATTAATTTGCATCCAAGCGCATGTGAATACTAATCACAATAACCTCGACTTTAAAAGGCAAAAACAATATCCAGAGGAACAGTCTTTGTTACTTATGATATTAAGTGTAAAAAAAATAGGCATATATTACCTGATAAGCAGTGTATATTTCTGTCCATCATCTACTTTAATAGTGTGAATGCTTCTCAATTTTGCTTCACTAGCACAGAAAAAGTGGTACTATAAGAGAAAAAAAAGGTTTTCTTCAGTTTTTCACTATGAAATTAACACCTTATATTTGTATTGGACTTAGAATTTACTAATGATTTTTATATTGCTTTGGAGACAAGGAGTCTGAAACTTAGAGAAGTGACAGTGCAAGGTATACAACTAATAAAGGCTAGAATTAAAAAACATAAATGTGTATTATATACACATACAAGCATCATACATGTGTATGCATGTGTGTGCATGCATGCACACACACACACACACACACACACACACACACACACTTCTGGTTTCTATACCAGTATTCCAGGGAACATGTTTGAGAAAGACAGCTTTTTCTGCTAGCAGAAAGTGAGTATTATTGGCAAGTTTCCTTAGATATTACCAACTGAGCAACATGAAGACCAGTGAATACAATCTAGAGGGTGATATTAATGTCCAAGGAAAGGAACCTTAAAGATTATGGAAGTTAACCATTCATTCTAAGCTTCCTGAGGCTTGGGGGGAGTGGGGGTCTTTGCCAGATTACTACTAATTGAGCCAACTGAGTTATAGTTTAAAAGGGGGCAGATAATGTCTATAATAGGTACATTTGATCAGGACCCCCTGGGAATTCCACAGGGTGGGCTGCAGTGGTCTATTCACCCACTTAACAGCCTATGCCTGCATGTATATTAGTTATATGACATAATTCAACCGATGTGACCAGAAAGAACATTTAATATTTTTAATGATTTAGCTGCTTCTTATATATATTTGGGGTTCTACATTGTTAGTGAAGAAAGTTTTTTAAACTTAAATGATAATGTAGTGACCAAGAGTGTGTGTGTGTGTGTGTGTGCATGTGTAAGGAGGTTAGTCTCCTTAATTTGTTCAAATATATCAGAAAATGTTTGTTCAGGTACTACTAAGTCTTATTTATTCCCTATTATCTTCAGGGCTGTCAAAGTTAAGCATATATAAAATATTTAATGGACAATTCTATTATTCTTACTTGAATTTTTCTCTTATTATAAATAGCTCCTTTATGATATATATATTTATGATATATTGAGATGTATATATATATACACACACACACACACACAAAGTAACTACTATTTATTGAGTGATTACTCTGCTTCATGGATTTTTTAAAACACCATATAAGTAATGACTGATTGCTTCCTTACAAAACAAAATAAAAAACAAACAAAAATCTATGAAGTGGAAACTGAGGTGAAGTGGTTCACCCCTCTCCAGGGAGGCAGTGATTTGCGATACAGCTGTAAGTCTGGGAACTGGTGTTTGAGTCCCAACAATGTACGTTATCTATGTACTTACTTATTTGTTATTAGAAAGAGCCAATAAAATGTTTTTAAAAATTGTTTCAAACATTTTTTTAAATTAAAATAAAAATTAAGTTTCATATTATTAAACTTTCCTAAAACTTAAATTTCCTAAAAAAAAATAAAAACATTTGACTAATAATTCTGCATTTCTAGAATAGGTCTTAAATTATGATCACTGTACAAGTTCAACCATAAATATGTCTTTTTGTGAAAATTGTAATGTAAATGCATTCCCCATATGATTATACTTTTAAAATAGATGAAGAAATTGGAGCATAGTTTCGCAAATCATAGTAGAACAAGGAAAATCTTAAAATCATGAAGACAGAGTAACACTGAAATTTCCTTTAAATCATTCCAAGGGGAAGCAGTGATGTGAGTGGAAAGAACATGAATTTTGGATTTACACAACAAAGGAAAAATTCCTTATCTACCATTCTTGAAAGAGTTCCAAGAGCATGTATAATACCAAACTCTGAGAAGCAAGATTTTTGTGAGATGCAGAGAGAAAATACCTAAACTTCACTTTTTTTTTTTTTTAAAGATTTTATTTATTTATTTGAGAGAGAGAGAGCATGAGAGGGGGAGGGTCAGAGGGAGAGGCAGACTCCCCGCTGAGCAGGGAGCCCGACGTGGGACTCGATCCCAGGACTCCAGGATCATGACCTGAGCCGAAGGCAGCCGCTTAACCAACTGAGCCACCCAGGTGCCCCTAAACTTCACATTTGATTAACATGTCCCAGACATCTATGTGTTTATATGCATTTACTTTATTTACTCATTGTATTACATTTACTTCACAACATTTGTTCATTTATTAATTTAAACCTCACAACAATCCTTATTACCCTCATTTTACAAGTGAGTAAATTTAAGCACAAAGTGCTTAAGTGACTTGCAAGGTCTCAAAGCTCCTAAGTGGCAGAGCTGGGCTCTAAACTCTGAGTCTAGCTCCAGAGCCCATGATCTTAATAAATTTTAAGATGGAGCCTGACACATAATTTCAATTCAATAAATGACAGTAATTATTATTACAGACATATCAATATATATTCTTTGTCATAAAACCTAAAGGAAAAAAATTCTACACATCTTTTCACCATTATGGTTTAATAATTCCTCAATCTCTTGATTCGACCTATTGTGAATTTATTTTTATCCATTTGAAAGTGAAAGAAGTCTCCCGTGATTCATCGTTTCATAAAACATTTTCATCCACAGTCCTGCAAGTCTCTGGTAATTCCTCATAATGTCTCTGGAGATGTCCACAGTGGTGAGAGGAACTAGCTGAGATAGACACTCAGTTAATGGGAAGTTGAGTCTGCAGCAGAAAAATGTGCTGAGGAGAAACATTTTAAATGGGGCCAATGCTCAATATTATGTGTTTTATAATTTTTTACATTTGGTCTCCATATTTTTTCTGCTTATTATAAGATTAATGGAAAATTTTGGTCTTAGTTGAGGAAAATGCTATAGAGCAGGGATCAGCAAACTTTAAGGGTAAGACTGATGTTTGATGATTCATTACTGTATTCTATTTATTACATAATTCTATTTTCTTACTCCTGTTTCACCTTTTCCTATTATTATCTGTAATCAATGGGAAACAGTATAAGGAAAACAAAGAGTATTTTATTTACCACTGCATCCTCAGAACTTGGCAAAATGACTAGTAATAGATAAATGTTCAATGAATGAGTGAACACATACATAAATGAATAAAACTACTACTATTACTAACTGCTACATATGGCTGGTATTTATTAATGACATCAGACTTTGTACTAAATAATGTATGTGTGTTGAATACTTAAGAAAGATGAACATTTAAAGAAAATCAAACTGGAATATGGCTTATTTAAATTATAAGGTATAAATCAACGTTTCATGGAAATTCACTAAATATTTAAATCACATCATAAAAGAAATGATGGATAAAAATATAGTATTATGTTTCATATATTAGGCTGTGTTGAGTTAATTACCTTATTGCAGTGATGAGTTTGATGACTTACTAAATCTGGGTATTTACCACAGGAATATGAATTGATTTGTTAAGGTAGAATGGTGTTGAAAGAAGAGCACACACTTTCAACTCAAAGTCAGCTTTATAATTTAGTGTTTGGTAGCTGTATGATCTTGGACTTTTAAAAAAGGTTGTTAAAAGACTACCAAGTGTTAAATCCATGATCTCAAACTTTTTGATCTCAGAACCTCTTTGTGCTGTTAAAAATTATTGAGGACCCCAAAGAGTTTTTGTTTACTGGCTAGTATCAATATTTATAATATTAAAAATCGAAAGACATTTTTAAAATACAAAAATGTGTAGTACACATTACATCAGTGATCAGAAAGATGACATCATCATATGCCATGGAGCCTCTGGAAAACTCCACTGTACATTTATGAGAATGAGTGAAAAAGGCAAATAACAGAATTTTTATGAAAGTAGTTTTTCCCTTATGGATCCTCTGAAAAAATCTTGAGGCTCCCCAGATCACATCTTCCATTAAAGCTATAAAAAACAGTAGCAGTTACTGTCACTGGGATACTAGGAAACACCAGAGTGGAAAAAAGGTTAAAAATATAGAGAAGAGAATGAAAGCTATTCGAAGTATATACTATTTTGATATATAAATACTGAACACAAAATTACAAAAATAGAACATACAGCCTATTGGTGATTGTAAAAGATAATTTAAGATAAAAGTTTTATTTTGACAATAACCATTAAAGAGAAGAATCAGAACTTTCTATTTCATTTAAATGAAATAAATGTAATGACTTACCTTTAAAGTACCATTTTCAATATATAATTGAATAAAAGACCCATCTACTGAATCTGAGTCTTGCTTGAGATAGAGCAGGAGTCCATAGGAGTTGAAGGTCTGAAATTCTAGTGATATGTTATTTTGTGGATTTAACAACACATTCTGAAATTCTAGATAGGAATCTCCATAATAACAAGCACAGCTGAACTCTGTGGAGTCAGAAAGAAAATACAATTTAGGTTGGAACAGAATATTCAATAGCTGGGTTTCACATTAACATTAGCATAGTATCTTTGGAAGTGGCTCATACTTGACTCCTTTCTGCCTGTTACTAGCCCAGGCACCTGTTTCCTTTGCCATAGTCACAGTGGTATGCCATAATTCCTATGTACTGGGGGCCTCATGATCAAATCTCACTGGAAGGCAGGGATGTCTAGATGTTTAATCTTTAACAGTACATTCAGTCACTTTATGTTACAGGTCAACAGAAATAGGAACATTTTCTAAAGATGTCCTTATTCATTGTATATATAACATGTTGGTACCAAATTATGATTTATGTCATTATTGCTAATTTAATTGGGTGGCTTTTGAGGGCTGATTAGAGATTACTGAAAAGTAAAGGAACTGTCATCTTTTTGTACCATTACTGTTTTATCTGCACTTCCTTAAAAATCATCACTCCTTTGTTCTCTTTCCTTTTTCATCTTCTGAATGACCATATTTTAATTAGCCTCAATCTTTCAAGTGAAATATAGACACTTAGAGTAAAATACTTTGACAATTTACATTTCTTAAATTTATAAATATATGATTAATGAAACCTAGTTAGCTTATTCTCTGAATAAGTTACTTTACATTATTAAAAGTTACTTTTGCTTGATAAAAACTTGACTGTTTGATTATATTCCTGTAACAATGGATATGAATTATCTCCTTTCACTTCCTCCCTTCTGCTCCTCCTTCTGTGATACACAGACACATAAACTCCCTTTAAAACTTCCAAATTATTTTTTTACGATTAATACAAAAGATTACTCATGAAACTGTGAGTTTTAGTTTGCTGTCTACCATAAGATAATACTCTTTTTAAAATCTATATATACTTTAAATCTTTTACAGAATTTATGATCTTTGTGGAGTATTTTTTTTATTTTAAATTTTCAATAAAATATTGTGTTAAGTCTTCAAACTTGTAAAACACTCTAAGGAAATAATCAGCTAAATTTCAAAGAATTTCTTCTTTTAGCTAGAAAGAAGACATTTCAAAATACTTCCAGAAAACATGTGCGCTTTGTAGACATAAAAGCATATGGGGTTTTTTTAATAAAAATTTCATCAGTGAAGGTGGCTCAAAGATTGAAAATATTAACAAAGTGCATTCAATTTTGATATCAAATTTGATATCTGCATTAGTTGTTATGTGAAATAAGCAGATATTTATTCCTTGTAGAGTTTAATAAGGATGTTGAATGCACAGTACAATAAAATTTCACATGTTAAATAATTTAAAAAGGTTTCAGCCATTTATTTGAATGAATTGGGAATGGAGAAAAATATCCATTTGATTTAAAGTTCAGAATGTGGGGGCGCCTGGGTGGCTCAGTAGTTAAGCGTCTGCCTTCAGCTCAGGTCATGGTCCCAGGGTCCTTCGGACTCCCTGCTCCGCGGGAAGCCTGCTTCTCCCTCTCCCACTCCCCCTGCTTGTGTTCCCTCTCTCGCTGCTCTCTCCCAGTCAAATAAACAAAATCTTTAAAAAAATAAAGTTCAGAATGTGAAAAAGAATAAACTATTTTCAGACAAAAACTAATATTACAACATGAATAGACCCAACATTGGTGAAATGAAGTAACTACTATTTATTTTTGAGTGCTTTGGAAAGATACAGTCCAATTGACAATAGCAAACTCAAAAACTCTTTTAATTTTGTTATGTTTATCTTTTTATGGACTAATTTTTAAAACTTAAGTGGCTTTGTCATCATGTGACCAGTGCTTTATATAAAAACCCACACATGCACCCATTTGTAAGCTACATGAGGTCAAGAGCCATATATGTTTGGTTCCTTTTTCTGTCCCAAGTGCCTGATTTTCCTAAGCATGTGAAACCTTACTGTCTCTTATAGGAACTATAACTGTTTTTGTTTAAATGTGTTTGGAAAATTGAATTCTGTTATGTTTGGATAAAAAGAGTCATAGTAATTTGACCATATTTCTAATGTTTCCTATTCACATGTATGAATACAGATTTTATTTTACATTATTAGCAAAGACTTAGTCAAATAAAAAGAGTGGTGACAGTAAGCACCAAACCAGTTTTGTGAAGAAAGATTAAGTATAGAGACTATTTCCAGTAATGATGGGCTAGAGTAAAATAATAATGCCATACATTTTTCATTATCTAGAATTAAATCATAAGATCCTGCCTTTCAGTTTTCATTTTTCCAAAGAGAAGAATCTTTATCTGAATTGTATGTCCTCATATTATAATTATACCTATGAATGAGTTCGTATGCTTTTGGTACATATAACCAGAAAGCCCAATTCGAAGTAGCTTCAGCAATAAAGAAATTCAATGGCATAAGTAAAAGCAAGTTCAAAGATAAGGTGGGCTTTCAGATGGACTCTAAAAAGCTCAGGTCATTCCTCATAAGAAACCTAGATTTCCTCTGTTTCTCCATTCTGCTACTCATATGGGAAGTTTTAATCTCAGGCTTGTTTTCTTCTGATTCTAATATGGTGGGAAGTGGTAGTTTAAATGACCTACTTCCACATTTGTGTCCAAGCACTCAGTTTCCTATATTTTCAAGAAAGGAAGAAAGAATTTTCCCAAGTGTAGAATGAACCTTTGCTAGCAATTAACTGGCTAGAACTGGTCACTGATGAAGCTTTCCACTGGGGAGGATGGGGTGAGTTTCCATTGAGACCTGTGGGGAGGGGTTCATAGTGAACAAAATTGGTATTCTGCTTGGAAGAATACTTCAAAATCTAATCCCAGTATTTCGCCAGATTCATGCCTTATTTCCTGGCAAATAATAGCTGACTGTCAGACTCAAAGACTCAAAGTACTCTATTACATGTCCAAGCTAGAACTCGTTCATCTTCAATTTCCTGCATCTGCTTCTCCTTCTGAGAAGGTAGTTCTTGCCTTCATTTCTAACAGCACATATTGAGCATAAGGCTGAGTCTAGCCACACACACACAAAAAATATTTAAAACTTAATTGTTGCTAGGTGGAGAGTTTCCAAAATTTTTTTGACACCTAATTATTTGATTTTTCCAGTGCACAGTAACCCATAGCCATTCCCACTGCATGAAGGTAAAGGAAATTTTAAAGCAGTTTTAGTGAAAAATCAGAAGTCAATAACCCTGCCCTCCCCTACTATACAAAGAAGGGTTTTAAATAGATTAGAAGAATAGAATATATTTTAGACGAATATAATACAGACTCCAAAGCATATATATTTAAGTTAGAACAAATAAAATAAAACTCATGTGTATAATATTCAATTCTTTGATAAGTTATAAACAACTACTCCAGCAGTATATTTTCCTTTTAATAAAATACATAATTTAAAAGAGTACAGGATTCTCAGGCTGAACCTTTTTTTTTTTTTTCCTTCGGTTTCTTGGTTAGTAGATCACAAACTACTAAACAGATTTTAAAGAAAAGACTCTTTTTCATAGTTAGCATTCTACGTGTAAGATTAAATGTGAAAGTTGGAATCTTACGGAGAAAACTGAATACCAAGCTTATTTACAAGATAGTTTGATAATGACTCCAAAATGACTGAAGAGTTTAAATAAAGGACATATATTATTTAACCCTACTTCCGATAAATTATTATTAATATCAGTGTAATCCATGAATAATAATTCAAAGATAGCGTGATAATGTATTGCTTTCTGGAGCATGAATTACTAGCTAAATGTTAAATAATTTACAACTATGGCTTTTTATTTATTTCATGCATCTTGGAAGTAATATCTAGAAAATAATAGTGAACATTTGTGATAGCTGTGTATATGCAAAATTTTCTATTTAATGAAATATTAATGTGCAAAAAGACTATATGTATAAGACTTACATATAATTCATATAGGAAAATATACTAGACTGTTTATTAAGAAACATTAAGTCTTGATTCTTTGTTCTACCAGCAATCAGATCAGCAACCATGTATTAGCTATAGAAACTCTCTGTGACTTAGTTCTCTTCATTTGTATTATTTCTAGAAAGAGCTTGGATTTTATCACTACAAAATACTCTACATGTTTAATACTTTATACTTCCATGTTCTACAAATTGTGTTTAATTCACCTTAAAATCCAACTTTATACAATCCATTTAAATTCATCTCAATTAGTTTAATATCTACTAATAAAGCAGGAGCAAGGGAAAAAAATTAATATTTACACACAGTTTACTATGTGCCAGGTTTTGTTAAATACTCACAGTTCTTAAAAAGCTGTGGGGTTTTTTTCCTGGCAATTTAAAGATTCATGCCATTTTGAAAATGCTTTTGTGGGAACTAGGCATATTTCAAAATAAATTATGAAATATTTGTTTCTTTCATGGATTTTCACAGATTGATTAGTCCATGGACTATAAGTAGATGACATAATTTATAGAGCAGGTATTAATCGTATAATGCAAAAAAAAAAAAAGTTTACAAAACAATACTGAAATCAAAAGCCAGAGTATTCAGTTTAAGATTGGTAGACACCTCTCAGTCTAGCCAAAGGAAATGTATGATAAATATGAGCTACAGAGGCAGATTTTAAGAAAATAGATGATTGCAAAGAAAGCTGAGAACTAGTCAAATAGTTGAATAAATTCTTTCTGAAAGCAATTAACAATCTTTTTAAAAGGAAACACACCTATAATCACTTATTTTCCTTTCACCAGCAAATGGAAATAGATTATCATCAGGGAAAATTCTTTTAACAGCCACCGGTAAGGACAAGGAAGTAACTCTTAAAATACAAATCAAATCGGGCGCCTGGGTGGCTCAGTCGTTAAGCGTCTGCCTTCGGCTCAGGTCATGATCCCAGGGTCCTGGGATCGAGTCCCACATCGGGCTCCCTGCTCGGCGGGAAGCCTGCTTCTCCCTCTCCCACTCCCCCTGCTTGCGTTCCTGCTCTCGCTATCTCTCTCTCTGTCAAATAAATAAATAAAATCTTTAAAAAAATAAAATAAAAATTAAAAAAAAAATACAAATCAAATCATGCCACTCTCCTGCTTAAAAACATTTGTTTTTGCCAGTTGCCCAAGACAGAATTGCTTATTATTTACTCTGTATAGAATCTTTCCAACCTTTTCCTCCTTTTGCCTTTTAATGTGGAACACCAATTATTCTAGGATAACTCACAGAGAAGTCATCCTTCCTATACTCATCTGCCATTACCAGTTCTGTCATGCATCATCCTTCCTGTACATGTGTTCTGTTGCCAGGATCATTATCCTATTCCATCGGACAGATTGTCAACCCCAAGCCAATCAAACACTGACTTAATTAGTATAGTTTTACAATGTCTTGATTTTGAAAGGGCAAGTCTTGCATATTCTCCTTCCTCAGGATTGTGTTGCATACTGCTTGTCTTGTGCCTTTTGATATAAACATTGGAACCAGTTACACATGCAAACATCCTATTAAATTACATAAAAATTCATATTAGTATTTGATTTGAATTCCAATGTTTTCATAGAAAAAAAACTGTAACTGATATATTTGTGATACCTTATCTTCCTATACATGGACGTGGTATATGTTTTCATTTTACAAGGGTATCTAAGACATTTTTAATATAATTTTATAACTTTTCTTCATAAAGATCACATGCATATTTTCTTAGGTTAACTTCCAGAAATCTTAGGAATTTGTTATTTTTTTTTTTAAGATTTTATTTATTTATTTGACATAGACACAGCGAGAGAGGGAACACAAGCAGGGGGAGTGGGAGAGAGAGAAGCAGACCTCCCGCCAAGCAGGAAGCCCGATGTGGGGCTCGATCCCAGGACCCTGGGACCATGACCTGAGCCAAAGGCAGACGCTTAACGACTGAGCCACCCAGGTGCCCCAGGAATTTGTTGTTATTTTAAATAGTTTTTTGTAACATTATATATTTAGCTAATTATGTTGGTATATTGAAGTGCAACTGACTTGTATATTGAGCAACCTTATTGAACTCTCCTATTTTTAGTAATACTATATCATTTGTCAGTATGAAATTTTTTATTCTTTTGCTCATAATTCTTAAACTATCTTATTAGCTTATTATAATGCCAGGACTATCAGAAAAAACACTCAAATAATGTTAATGAAATTCTTTTTCTTATTTTTCAGGAAAGGTTTTTAAAGCTTTCACCTTTGAATGTAATGTTTTGCTCTTCTGAAAGTGATATCTTTTAACTCATTAAGGAATTTTTCTTCTGTAGTTTTCTGAATTTTTAGCAGAACTTAATATTAATTTTATCAGTTTTTCACTTACTGACATGCTTACCTTATAACTTTGATAGTCTAATATTAAACTTTTATTTTATCCCCAGAATATATCCCATTTTCTTATGATATGTGTAGATATATGAATTTCATTTGCAAGAATTCATGTTTACGAAATTTGCATCTATGCTGATGACTGAGATTGCTTTTACATTTTTATTTTTCATGGTACCCTTTCTGATTTTCATACTAAAGTTTTAGTTAGCTTCATTAAATACTGGGCAACATGAATTTCCATTTCTAATCTTTGGAAGTGTTTTTGTTTACTTGCCACCCAAAATCTGAATCAAACTATAAAACTGTGAATTGTAAAACATCATAAAATAACTACACAAGACTTCATATAATGTACTGAGTGGAATCAGGATGCTATGGTAAAAGAAGTTGTGACTTGCAAGGAGATTTAATTTTAGTTTTTAGTTGTTACATGTATATGCTCTACATTTTTCTCAGGCATATATTTAGAAAGGTCTGAAGCACAGGGTATTGCCACTTTAAGCAGATCTGGGTAGAACCCTAAGGATTTCAAGGTGGTATGTAGTGGGACTGCTATGAGATTCAGAAGTACCCTCTGTTCCCATAATAATAGGAATAGCTCATGTTTTTACCTATTTTACCTGTTCACAAGAGTAAAAAATGTGAATAAAACTAAAGATGTAACTTTGACTAATAATGATAATGCATATTATACTCCATTCTTCACACAGTACCTTCATATGCGTCATCTAATTTGATTCTCATCTCAATCTGGGAAACATTAAAGGCCAATGATCTTATGAGCCCCATATGTTTATCTAAGAAACTGAAGCTTAGGGAAGGTAATTTGATCAAAGTTGTAGATCTCAGAAATTGTCTTCTTTCATCAAAGCACATGTTCTTTAACACCAATTTTATTCTGTATGAACAAGGCTGCTTATCAATTATTTTAAACATATAGTTTTTGCAATTAAAAAAAACTCATTTGTAAGAGGTCCAACGTGGATCCTTACATTGAATTCTTACATTCTCTGTAACGTGAGAGAATAGTGAATGTAGTGTAATAATTAGCATCACTAAATGTACAAACAGTGCCCCAATGGGCTCCAAAGTGCTTATAATCTCATTTTTGAGTATTGTTTTTAAAAAATAATTTATAGGGGCACCCAGCTGGCTCAGCTGGTTAAGCATCCGACTCCTGACTTTGGCTCAGGTCATGATCTCTGGGCATGGAGCTTGCTTAAGATTCTCTCTCTCCCTCTCCCTCTGCCCCTTCCCCCTGCTCTCTCTCTCACTCTAATATATATTATTATATTACATATTTATTATACTATATATTAAATAATATATAATTATTGAGCTCTTAGCTAGTTTACAATAAATATTTAATAATAAAGCTCCTCTGAAACTGAGTTACATTTAATCTTTGAGATGGTATGTAAATTTTTCCTTCTCTTGCTGTTTAATATTTAAGGATATTATAGGCTATATGGGCTTTTATATGTATTCCTATTTTATAGGAAATCTACCCACTACTTAAAACATAATTTGATGAGGAAAATACATTTCCTCAGAGATATGAGAATGTGTAGCACTGGGAAACATTTTCTACCACTTAAACTTTTCATCCCCTTAATCAACCAATTTACAAGAAAACAAAAGGAGTGGCTCAGGATTTTTCTGTTGTTCCAGGGCCCTAGCAGTCTCTTGAAAGACTCTCATGCAAATTTAAGATGAACCCACTGCTTCAATACTGAGATGTCCTTGTATTTAATTTTTCTTACGATTCTGACAAATTAGATTTTCTATATATAAGATTAGTAATAACAATCCTATAAGCATGTAAGTATTTATGTTGAATAAGTACTTTGGGGCGCCTGGGGGGCTCAGTTGGTTAACCGTCCGACTCTTGATGTCAGCTCAGGTCATGATCTCAGGGTTGTGAGATCGAGCCCTGCATCAGGCTCTGTGCTCAGCGTGGAGTCTCTTTGAGATTCTCTCTCTCCCTCTCCCCTGTTCACACTCTCTCTCTCAAATAAATAAATAAAATCTTTAAAATTTTTAAAAAAGTAACTCTTATCTGCCAATGTACATCATCATAACAGACTCTAGGGCACAAAGTATGGATAAAAATTAAGTAGTCATGTCACATTGTATATTCATCAGAAGCCATCAGATTTAGACTATAATGGTTGCCCATAATACATTTGGGAATAAAGATCTAACAAGTTCTAAAAATTAATTGCTGGTATGTATTTTTTGTTAATTTCCAGTAAAATAAAATACAAATGCTATTACCAGTACTATCCCTTATGCAACATAACCAAGTGATCTGTCTCAATAACTTACATTATAATTAATAAAATTTGAAAACCCCCTTTCAATTTTCTAGATATACTGCTGATTTGGGGCAACATTTCAAAAGTAAAGTATTTGCCCTGTGCTTAAGAAATTAAATAGTTAATTCTTCACTCATATGTATTTAAACAGAATCATACTTATATTTACTCACTGAATATTCTTTTTTCATGTACTTTATTTTATAATCTATCATATTAGTTCAATAATGCCTATAGTCTAATTGTCCCCCTCAAGCTGTCTTGGCAATTATCAGCTTTAATTTTTTCAATGCTCAGATTTTACTGATAGATAAGAGGACAAATAGAGGTGTTAATAGTGATTATCCATATCTCACCCTGTTCCTCACAATCAGTTTTTAATTAAATTTAATTTTCAACTCTTCACCTGATATTTCAACACTGTTAAAGGTTCAAGACTGATTTCTGCTATTAACCAGCAGCTGGCCACAGGGAAGAGTACAAAAGAAAAATCATGCTTCTCAAAATTGTGGGACATAGATAGATAAAAGGGAGACCATGTAAGTTAAAAAATATATAGATAATATGATTTTATACACACATACATATATATACACACATATGAAAAAATATATATGTATATATACACACATTAATATATATGTATTAAAGGAGCGCTCAGGGCAGGCTTCCCAAAAATATGCCAAAGTGGCATACTGATTATTTTGAATTAAAGTTATTTAGGAAACAGCTGGTGCAATAAGAACACTCTGACCTTCTTCTTTGGCCCACTCAAAGTAGGAAATAAATCTCTAATCTTAAAAGTAACTTCCCTGCCTCTACAAGGAGGTAGACAGACATCCTTAATACCAAAGTCAGAAAATTCACCTGTTCAGTTTCTTCAATAATTAGTACCCAAGCCTAAGTTTCTATGTCTTGTCAGTTCTCCACAAATTTACTGTTTGTCTAAAAGGTATATAAATAGGGGCGCCTGGGTGGCTCAGTTGTTAAGCGTCTGCCTTCCGCTCAGGTCATGATCCCAGGGTCCTGGGATCGAGCCCCGCATCAGGCTCCCTGCTCAGCGGGAAGCCTGCTTCTCCCTCTCCCATTCCCCCTGCTTGTGTTCCCTCTCTCGCTGTCTCTCTGTCAAATAAATAAAAAAAAATAATAAAAAATAAAAGGTATATAAATATCCTGCTTTGGTCACTTCTGGGATCCTATATCAGACTTCTGTATATATGAAATTAAATTTATTTTTTTCTCTTGTTAATCTGTGTTGTGTCAATTTAATTATTAGACCAGCTGAAAGAATCAGGAGAAAATTTCCCCCTCCCTGACAATGTATACATAATGTACACACAATGTGTACACACACACACCAGTCTTTAATTTGCACTGATGGGAGTGGTTCTTGCATGAAAACATTTTCCCTCAGGTGTGATAGGTTAGAGGATTTATTTTGAAAACAGCTACTTTTAGGAAACTCTAAAAGGCCTACTGGCCACTGACACTTTAGTATGACTTTTATTGACATGAAAGTTCATCATTAAAATAAGTCAAGCACAACATATATACATATGTCATGTTTCCTCACTTATTTGTACTATGTGGCATTTTTAAGCCACTGCTAGTCCTTTTGGAATGAAGTATGGAGAAAAAAAGATGATATCTTTTTTTGTTGTGAGATTACAGGGGGGAAGGTTACAAGCCAAAAAAGTGACATTCCCAGAATGGAGGTGAAGAGCCAGAAAAATCAGGATAAGGAAAGAAGACTGCTAGGGGTTGTAGCCATCCTGGAAGTGGCATTAATGGAAAGCTGAAGAGCAAACACATGAAATACAGAGTTTGTTTTCCTCAGACCCATTTTGAAACTACTACATGTCATGAAAATTCCAGTGTCTAATAGAAACACATTATACTACTGAAAGATCATCTGGTCAAGAACAATTCTAATGGCTGGGGCACCTGAGTGGCTCAGTCAGTTGAGTGTCTGACTCTTGATCTCAGCTTAGGTCTTGATCTCAAGGTGGTGAGTTCAAGTCCTGTGTTGGGCTCCACACTGGGCATGGAGCCTACTTAAAAAATAAATAAATAATTTAAAAATACATCATATATATATAAACAATTCTAATGATAAGCATATTGGATCTGGACTGAAGACTGGAATGGGGATTCACTACCTCATAGTTGTACAAATTTGGGGCAAAATATGTCTTTTCATTTCCTTAGGGCAATAAAAGTTGAGTCTATTTTGATTTTGGAGAAATGATCTGAAACTCATACTATTGAATAGAAGAGCTAACTTATATTTAACTTTAATAAGCAAAGCAATAAATTTCATTCCAGAAAATTACTTATATTTTACATCATTTATCTATATTATGCCTGTAAATGAATGGATGAATAAGTGAACATTTTAAAAGTGACCACTGGCTTTTAATAGGCCTTTAAAATCTATCGATTATAAGAATGTCTCCAAACTGTAACAATCAACTTTATATTTTTATTTTTTCTACTATTAAAAAAAAACCAAAAACTTCCACTTCACAATTTTGAGGACACATACTATAACTCAAAATCATTCTTTTAATTCCAAAGTTGTTAAAGATAAAGATGTGTTAATTTGAGTGATATGAAGTTTAGAGAACAAACTGCAATAAAAAATGAGAAATAAAAGAATGAATTTCCTTGGGAAAATATCTTGTAAAGATTTGAAGCTTTCTGTCATCTGGATGTCCTTGTACACCTCAGGGAGCTCAGTGGGCTCTGCAGGGTAACCTGACATATTAAGGTTAAAAATTAGTCTGATTTCATTCAAGGACTGCTGGATATGTCAGCACATAGACGGTTTGGTGAAAAATGTATCAACTCTAAAACATTTAACTAGTGGGATTTCTACTCCACTTTCACTCACACTTCCCATCATCTAGTATTGCCATTTCCTGAGGCTTTTGTAGATTCTGTGCTATTAATCACCACGTTTCTCTACTTTTCCCATTGCCAATTTTAGTTTCCAAATTCTCAGGTCTGTTTAGTCTGTTACCACTTGTCCAATTGTTTTTCAGCTTCCAAATTTTTACATCTGCTTTCTCCTCTACCATTATCTTTGTCCTAGTGGATTTCTACCTTAAAAAAAATATTTTGCTCATTATTTGTGGGATTTCAGGAGACAGTGCAGGTAAATTTGTAAGTTTAATTAATCAGCTCTAACTGGACTGCTAGTTTTTGTCAATCTACATCTTTCAGTTAGAAAGGCTCCAGAATTCTTTATGTTCCTACAGAATTACTTCTAAGTATAGTTAATAAATACTCAGCTTTAGTTTTAAAGGAACATCCAAAATACATGTGAACTCTGCCTCAACCTATCAGGATTATATTATAGTTCTGATCTTTGTTGAAACTGTAAGTTTATCAAGAGATCCTAGGCCTGGAGAATCTGTAGAGAAGTATTCTATACCATGGCACATTTTATTACTTTCAATCTACATTTACAAATGTTACTTAAGCTAATGCTGTCCACAGGTTGATCCTTACATTCAAGACTCTACAGCCTTGGAATAATATTTTTTAATCCAAGGCTTCATCTAATATTGTAAATCCAATGGGAAACCTTAGATATACCTGATACTTTGAGTTTTTCCGTTTTTGGAATTTACAGGAAGGTGGGAATTATGCAATTAGATGCATAATTTGCTTTATAATATAAAATACTAATCAGAACTATTTTGGTTTGTTATAAAAGCAGTGTCATGATGGATAGAGCACAAAGTGAGCCAGGGATTTCCCAGAGTTGCTGGATATTTGCTAATTCTAACAAAAGAGTGTCATAATTGAATAATCAGATTCCATTTCTTTCCAGTCTGGGAGAAGGTAGGGCTAGATTTGCCTAACAAATATATTGGCCAAACATTTTAATAAGCACTTTAAATGCACTGCTAAGCTGAAAAAGGAGGCCAACCTTCATATGGAAGTTGAAAACTATACAAATGGAAGTGCAATGAAGACAGTTATATTCCTGAAGGCTGATGTCTGTGGAACTCTGGAGATACTAAACTTCTATTTTGATGAGGCACATGATACGAAAGATGAATGTATGTCCCATTCAAGATTAGGAATCAAATAAGAAATCCCTGCATAAACTGAACTCCAAAATAAGGAGATATAAATAAACCTGCCCTATAGAAGTTGGCAAAGAAATGATTGTTTGGCCATAGAGCTAGGAAAAAAAAAGTATCCTGAGAATTTATAACCAAAATTCAGTCCTGTATGTTTGCAGAATGAATTCACTATATATACATACATATATATATATATATGTATGTATATATAGTGCATTCTAGATGTATTAATTTAATGTGTGTATATTCATATTCATTTAAGAGGAAACCTCAAATCTAGAATTTATTTTGATGTGGTGCACAGTTTGTAGTACCCAAGCATCTATCAGAAAAAAAAAAAAATCGCAAAACCTAAGTAGAATAATACATTTTTAAAACCAGAGTTCTAAGAATTCCTACAAATAAAACTCCAAGGCAAGGTGTTTTCAAAGAATTGTCAAAAAATCCAAAAAAACCCACAAAGCAATATGAACAGAAAACTATCAAGGAGAGTATAACAAACACAGACTTTGGTTAATGGAATAATCTGATGTAGAATATAAAATAGTTTTGCTCAATATGTTTAAAAAGAGAATCAAAAATGTAAAGAATGAGAAACTATTATATATGACCCAGAAGATTTGAAAAGGAATCAAATAAAACTTGTAGAAATGAAAAATAAAATGTCTGAAATAAAAACTCAGTGGAAGACAGTTTAAAAGATCACTAATCTACTGAAAGGTAGAAATGAATAAATATTCAGAATGCAGCAGAGAAAACACTAGACAAAAAGTATGAAAACAAGGTTAAGAACCATGCTGGGTAGAGAGAAAAATCTAATACATACACAACTAGAGTTCAAAAGGAGAGAAGAAAAAAATATGGAAAAGCAATATTGAAGAATTAATGTTTGAAAACTTTCCAAATTAAGCAACCTGAACAAAAGAGTACAAGATTTACATACATAAATAATAAATAAATAATAAATCTTTACAAGATTTATTATGTGTTTAGTTCAAGACTAAACACATAATAACTGATTTGTGGCATAAATAAGATGGAGTTAAAAATGGAAAACAATATTAGATAAAGAGAAGGGCAGAGATGAGAAACAGTGTTCAAAGATCCTTGTATTTGGTAAGAAAATGGAATAAATACTGATAAAATTTACACATTATATATATGTATGATGAAAGTTTAAAGATTAACATTAACGAAATAGGAACAGCAGATAACTTATAATTTTAGAGGAAAGACTCAATAAAAAGACAGCTCCTGCAATCAAAAAGTAGGCAAGGAAGAAAAGACAAAAGGAAAAACACAGAACACAAATAAGATGATGTAATACTTATAAAATTTATCTGAAATCACAATAAGTATAAAAGTAATGCACTTGACTCATCTCTGCCATTCACAGTGACAAACCAAACTTAAGCACATGAAAAGGCTGTTTTCCAAACTTCTTAATTTTGCAGCAAGAGTAATTTCCTTATGTTTTAGTAAAGCAACAGAAATGTTAGGGGAAAAGATAAGTATGTTTACAGAGGGGAAAAGTATACTATGGGGATACATTCCCCCAAAACCAAATAGTAGAAGGATTCTGATTAAGAGTTCTAAGATGAGGAAGATACTGTACAGTAATGGGAGTACAAAGAGTTAAGAATTGTCAGAAGTCTCCTAAGAAAAATTAACATAAAGGAAGGAGAGGACTTATCTTAAAGTCATTCAAATACTAAAGAAATCAAGAACAAGTAAGTATTGACCTTTTTTTTTCTTTCTTTTTTTTTTGGTCTGAAAAGATCAAGGAACAAAACAGATGTCCTTGCAAGCAAGAGAGAGAAAGCAAATATTTCAAAATGATACAGAGACAATATTTTGTCCTTATGAACAAAACTGAAATTGTTCATCATTAAAAGTCATGTGTAAAAATATCAATTCTACGTAGCTTAAGAAGTATATGGGAAAACAACTTTTCAATGCTTTTGGCAGAACATATAGCACAACACTTCTGTGATTTTAGGAAAAAGAAATATTTCTTTAAAAAGACACAAAAACAATAAATACAAAATGAAAGGATGGATATGTCTGAGGACATTAATTTAAGGACTTGTGTTAATCTGAAAATATTAAAAATAAAAAAACAAGCCATAAACATCAAGAAGACATTTGCAAAACATATAGCTGAGATTAGTAATCCAACATTAAACACAGAATCCAAAATTAAATATGGACAAACTATAATCCAATAAAAGCAATTAATCCAGTCAAAAAAGGCATAGAAGTCTTGGAAAAATTTTTCTGAAAGAGAAAATATGAATTACCAGTAACACAGAAAAAATGTTAGTCTTTGTTAGTATTCAGGGATTGCAAATTACTCCAATGAGGTATTTTTTATAATGACCTAAAGGGCAAAAACTTTACACCCTGAAAATACCAGGTGTTCCCAAAGTTACATAATAACCAATACTGTGATAGAATTTGATTGGGATTAGGTACAAATGAAGTCATTTTGGAAAATGTTTTGACATAATCAAGAAAAGTTGAATGTTTTCACCCTCCATGATGCAGCAAGTCTACTTCTATGCTTATGCCCTCAAAAAGCTCTGTGTGTATACTAGGAAAAATGCAATATGCATTAACATGAAGATTCTAATAAGTAAAATACTGATCAAAAAGCAGCAAAAAATGTATACAATATTTTAAAGTTTATGTAATTTCAAAATATCCAATAAAATACATTAGTTATTAATTATATATAATACTGCATATATTTATCTTATTATATTGCTTACTGACATATAATTATAAAAAAAGACTAAAGATTAATAACCAAAACAAAAGCCATGGGATATGAGTGTTTAAAAGTTTCTGGTAATGTTCTACTTCTTAAGTTATCTGGACAGTAGGCATAGTTCTTTCTTTTATTTGTCATTCTTTAGTTATGTAGGTTATAAGTCTTTGTTGTATTGTTGTATTTATTCACTATGTAATAAAAACAATTTAAAAAGAAAAGTAAAACTTAGTAATTCTGAATGGGATGATGGATAGGTTAGTTTGTTGCCTGAGTGACTCTGGATTCTCTATGCGATTTTATCCCCAAGAAAATGTCTCTATTTTAAATGACACATCTGACTGGGGACTCGACTTTACCTCTGATTTAAGTCCTGGATAGTTCAATATCTATTTTGGGAAGCAGAGCTGTGGCCTTAAAATGAACAATCTGGGGCAGACAGAAACTTGACTATTCAGTTTTCTTAGTTATTTTTCCATAGCATATCCTCCCATTCACTCCTCCTCAAAAGCCGTATTTTGCTTTCATAACAGTTTTCAGGTTTTCCTAAAAATAGGGAACTATTACAAAGAAGTTTAAATAGCAAAATTAATATAACTCATATGTTAAAGTTTGTTTACCAACTCTAAGAATTTTCAACAACTCAACCTCAAAACTCATTAGCTTCATGTGCACAATTGATACATTGCTCCTTTTCATAAACAAGGATGAAAATATTCATGAATAATTGGTTCTACATTCATCCTACTAGCAATTTCTAAGAATCCTGTGAATCCAAGGAATCTTGGGAATCCTAGAAGGGGACATGACATCCCTTCTAGATCTACTGCCCTACAGCTTGCCCATAGGCAAGGGTTCTGCCTCTCTGCCTCTATTGAGATAAGATTTCCTCCCTTCTTGCTTTGAGAAATTAACAAACTGGGTGATAACTGTTGCTTCTTACCTTAGTCTGTAAAAGAAGTAATATTCAGAACCAGAATTATAGAAATATTCCCCAAGGTTGCTAGAAAAGGAGATTCTTCACTCTTTGCCAGAATAAATTAATTCACTACATTTATTCTTTCATTCAATTATTCAGCTGTGACAGGCCAAGTGCCCACTATGAGTCAAGAACTGTTTCACCTATTTATCATTTTTTCTCTTCAGGGAATAATTTTTCTTATTTGGAAGGAAATTGTTTGTCATCCTTGAAGAAATCTTTAATGGCTTCTGTTGTCTCAGACTTCCTGTGCCCTTTATGGTATATTCTGGAATTAGGATGCCATTGGCACAAAAACAGACCCTTAGATCAATGGAACAGAATAGAGAACCCAGATATGGACCCTCAACTCTATGGTCAACAAATCTTTGACAAATAGGAAAGAATATCCAGTGGAAAAAAGACAGTCTCTTCAACAAATGGTGTTGGGAAAATTGGACAGCCACATGCAGAAGAATGAAACTGAACCATTTCCTTACACCATACACAAAAATAAACTCAAAATGTATGAAAGACCTAAAAGTGAGATAGTAATCCAGCAAAATCCTAGAAGAGAACACAGGCAACAACCTCTTTGTCTCCAGCCGCAGCAACTTCTTGCTAGACATGTCTCCAAAGGCAAGGGAAACAAAGGCAAAAATGGGCTATTGGGACTTCATCAAGATAAAAAGCTTTTGCAAAGCAAAGGAAACAGTCAACAAAACCAAAAGACAACTGACAGAAGGGGAGAAGAAATTTTCAAATGTTTTATCAGATAAAGGGTTAGTATCCAAAATCTATAAAGAACTTACACAACTCTACACCCAAGAAACAAATAATCCAGTCAAGAAATGGGCATAAGACATGAACAGACATTTCTCCACAGAAGACATCCAAATAGCCAATGGCCACCTGAAAAAATGCTCTACATCACTGGGCATCAGGGAAATACAAATCAAAACCACAATGAGATACCACCTCACACCAGTCAGAACGGCTAAAATTAACAAGTCAGGAAATGACAGATGTTGGCGAGGATGCGGAGAAAGGGGAACCCTCCTACACTGCTGGTAGGAATGCAAGCTGATACAATCACTCTGGAAAACAGTATGGAGGTTCCTCAAAAAGTTGAAAATAGAGCTACCCTACAACCCAGCAATTGCACTACTGGGTATTTACCCCAAAGATACAAATGTAGGGATCCGAAGGGGTACGTGCACCCAATGTTATAGCAGCAATGTCCACAACAGCCAAATTAGGGAAGGAGTCCAGATATCCATTGACAGACAAATGGCTAAAGAAGATGTGATATATAACACACACACACACACACACACACACACACACACACACACATACACAATGGAATATTACTCAGCCATAAAAAAAAAAAAAAAGAAATCTTGCCATTTGCAACGACATGGATGGAACTAGAGGGTATTATGCTAAGTGAAATAAGTCAATTGGAGAAAGACAATTATCATATGCTTTCACTCATATGTGGAATTTAAGAAACAAAACAGAAGAGCATAGAGGGAGGGAGGGAAAAATAAAACAAGATGAAATCAGAGAGGGAGACAAACCATAAGAGAGTCTTAACCAAAGGAAACAAACTAAGGGTTGCTGGAGGGGAGGAGGGTGGGAGATGGAGTAACTGGGTGATGGGCATTAAGGAGGGCACGTGATGTAATGAGCACTGGGTGTTATATATAACTGATGAATCACTGAACTCTACCTCTGAAAGTAATAATACACTATATGTTAATTAATTGAATTTAAATAAAAATAAAATTATAAAGAAAAAAAAGAAGGACATGTAAAAACTGAATAAAAATACAAATTAGATACAGCTGCAAGGTTCTAAGTATCCACAAGCCTTCCCTTCTGGTGACCCTGCTAATGGAGGCTAAGTAAAAATGATCCTGCTGCTGTCACTGCATCATAATTGTTTGAAAGAAGTGAGAAGCCAGGGCACCTGGGTGGCTCAATTGGTTAAGTGTCTGCCTTCGGCTCAGGTCACAATGCCAGGATCCTGGGATTGGGCCCCACATCGGGCTCCCTGCTCAGCGGAGAGCCTGCTTCTCCCTCTCCCTCTGCCTGCCATTCTGCCTACTTGTGCTCTCTATCTCTCTGTCAAATAAATAAATAAAATCTTTAAAAAAAAAGAAAGGAAGAAAGAAAGGAGTGAGAAGCCTATGAGAGCCAGCTCTCCCAACTGTCTGAGACTAGTCTTGACTTAGCCCATTACAAATTAATTAACCTCAGAAGTCAACATGGGAGATGTGTAGTGATGAGAAGGGAAATCATCAGAAAAACACACAGATTCATATTTGGTTCAGTAAGTTTAGCATGTTTATAAAACCATTTTCCCTTCATCTTGACTTGAAGGAACATCTTTAGCCATTGTCAGAACTCATCAAACTCAGATTTTGTTTATTTCTAGGAAATGACAAGTATAAATTTAAGTCTGTTTACTGGTAAATTTAATGGAGAATTTGGTAAACCATGTAGATATTTCAGATACAAAAGTTAAGAAAAAAAGGTATACTAGCTGAATTAGGAGACATTTAAATATGTCTATTTAAATAGACACATCAGAAACAAACAAAATACTTCTCAAATATTAATCTACATCCTGGCACCTACTTAAAAAAATAGTACTTCAGGGAGTTTAAATGAGACATAAAACAAGAGTTGGTGGAATAAATAGCTAAAAATCACTGTCATTTCAATGCAGCAATTTTGTCATCATTGGTCCATCAAAGCTTAATATGTTATAATGACATCCTGGAAAAATCACATGCATACCATTCCTCAGTTGTAAAGCTTGATTTAATCCTTATGTTTCTGTGAAGGAATTCAACTAAAAACACCTTGATATCTCACACAAGATGAAAGAATGTATTTTTATAAATTAATTTGAATTAAAATTATAATATTTAGCCCACAATTTTGCCACAGGGAATGATTAATTTTGAGCACTCATTTCTCTTATTACAGATCTTCTGTGATATATGATGGGGTTATGTCTCAATAAACCCATCACAAATCAAAAATATTCTAAGTTGAAAATGTATTTAATACACTTAACCTACCAAACATCACAGCTTAACCTAGCCTACCTTAAGCAAGCTCAGAACACTTACATTAATCTACAGTTGGGCAAAATCAAGTGTTTAATATCTCATGTAATTTACTGAATACTATACTGAAAGTGAAAAACAGGATGGTTGTATTAGATGGTACAGAATGTTTCTATCGGTTTATGTCTGGGCTCATATGGATGACTGGGAGCTGTGTCTTGCTGCCCCTGCCCAGCACCACAAGAGTATCATAGTACATATTGCTAGTACAGAAAAAGATCAAAATCCAAAATTCAAATCACAGTTTCTACTAAATGTGTATTGTTTTTGCACCATCATGAAGTAAAAAAAAATTGTAAGTTGAACCTCCTAAGTTGGGGACAATCTGCATTTATTTTAATGAAACAAAATCATGATGGTAGTAACTATCTAGCATTTATTTTATTAGTCAACTCATATTTGTTAGGCAAAAGAAGATTTAGAAGAAAATTTAGTTTCTAAAATAAAAGAGGAAGATGCAACTGTAATTTGACAAAACACTAGGTATATTTATCTTATTGTATTTTATGTAGTTTGAGAAATTAAAGGTTGAAATATAAAAGCCTAAGTGTTATCGATAAGATCAAATTTGGTGTCATGTTTATTTAATAGCATATAAATGGAGAAATATTTACCCAATGCCATGGCACATAAAATATTATCAGTGATACTTTAATATAAATAAAAAATAACAGTAATTGCTATACATAAGTCATTCTGTTGTCTGTAAATGTTTCTCAACTGACACACTTAAGCACTAATGAATAAAATATTTGCTAATATGACCTTTTCAGAATTCATGATTACAAAGACAACACAGAAATCCTAATGCCACTTATAAATAAATGCTAGGAAGTCAAATATAATCATATTACATATTAACAAATAACAATAAATAAAAGGCCATGTGCCTATTTTTCACATTAAAAATTTTTTAATTCCTTTTGATAGATGTCAGAATTATAGTAAGCTATTATTGATTACATATCCAATGCTATAAATGGTCACTAAAAGAATAAAAAAGAATCTCTGGGACTCTCACTTTGAGACTTGGGGAAAAACAGCCAGAACGGTTCCCACACAGAATGGGGCCACCTATGTCAACATAATTTAGAGAAGCCTATAGCCCACCTTTGGTAACATGACTTAGTTGTTGATACTAGGAAAACTTTGTGCTGGAAAGATAAAACTGTAAGTCAATAAATAACTTCACTTTTTATTTCAGGATATTTCTACAAGCCAATTTATCAGAACCAATTATCTGCTCATCTGATCAAAATAGCTCACTTACCAACCAATAGCTTACTTATCAGGGATAGCTTCAAAACCTCAGCTTAACTGTGTCTACAAATTCTAAGCTATTATACTTCCATTTTGTCCACTTTCAGTTCCCCAACTTGAAAGACCCTCTCCTTTAATCATTTTAAACTCATTTATAACTATCCCACTTCTAACTTCCCTTCTGAGATACTGCTAAGATTCTGTCAAGTGTGTTCTCCCCTACTTCAGTGCATCATAATAAACTTATTCGGTTTATAAATATACTACATGCTGATATTTTCAATTCATACATATGAATTCATAATTTGACCAAGGCTAGAATAAATGCTAAATAATGTTTTCCTATTGTTAAAGTATAATGAAAACACACACATGTGATACCATGGGAGGCTGCTTTCCTGTTTAAGAAAAAAGGTAACTAGGAAACAGCACACGCATTTCCCACTATCAGTCACTCATCTTCTATTTATTTATTGCTCATTAAGGTTATTGCTTAGAATCATAGAATGAATACAGGAGAATACTCTAAAAATGACTCTTAAGTCCTATTGGTATTCTAGAAGCTTATCAAGTTAATTATAAATTTGCACACTCCATGATGACAGGAACTGCAGATCATAACTATTTTCACTTCCTGCTATTAATATTGATGGTCATGGTTAATTACCAGTTTCATCAGAATTAATTCAATGTGGTAAATTTTCATGTACAGACTGTTTCAAAAACCTGCATTAGAAGCAGAAAGTCTTTGTTAAGATGTAGCATGTTATGTATTCAAGAGGAGCAACACAGTATCGTGATTAAACAATTTAAGTTTTGTAGTCAGAAAACCTAGGTTCAATTTAATAACTGTGAGTCTTTGGGTAATTTACTGAAACTTCAATTTTCCTCAACTATGAAATAATATGGCATTTGTGTTGTCCCAATTGTAACTCTTCTAACTCTCTTAGGAACTCAGCTCTCTTTGGTCAGAGTAAAGGACAGGGAAAGCATTCAGGACAATGGATAGCCACCGTGGTTTTCAAACTGAGCTGCTTCTCCTGGGGTCTCACACCATGATGCATTGGCCAACCGGAAAACAGGTGAGAAAACATGGATTTACAAATATCTTTCCTTGTTCTTTCACACTATGCTCAAGTTAGTACTATACTAGCAAGTCTGAATTACCAAAGACATTCTTGTGTTCACAAATCCTTGTCTTTCCCAGTGTCTTCCTCTAATTTGTTAAATCTTCTCATGCTATATCTATTATCTAAAGCTAATATATGATAATCCTCTAGTTCATTGTTTTTCTTCTCCTCAATATATCCACAAATATGGTTTACTTCACAGGTTGCTATGAATATTAAATGAGAAAAAAAAATACTGAGTACTTAACACAATCTCTGGCACATAGTAAACACTCAATACCAGGCAACTATTATTGTCATGATTGGGTCCTAGGCCCAGTTTGGCCACTTATTAATTCTGTTATATTAAACAAGTCACTTGAACCTGCAGGCCTAATTCCTCTTCTTTAAAATGAGAATAGTAGTAACAACCCTCACTTAATTTGCAAGTCTCTTGTATCAAATACATTACTGTTCTGGATTTTTTTAAATGAAACTCACTATGCTATTCAGCCCAAGAAGGCTTCAGTTAGCTCCCCTGAACACAAACGGTTAATGTCTCCTTAATGTCCTCTATACAGGCTGTCCTACTGTACTGCATTAACTTGTAGCTAACTCCTTGCATGTCTGTCTTTAACACGAGATTGTAAGCTTCCTTAATTATGTCACATTTCAGACACTCTATTAAGATCTGCTACAATATGGAAATGAAAAACAGATGGAGATGTGATAAATTAATGTTATTGTTTAAAGTAAGATGCCTGTTTTTCTCTGCTTCTAGATTTGGAGAGCCCTTTCAGAGTGATGCAATGATACAAATCCTCTCCGGGAGATCACTGGGTGTATGCAAGGTGAGGTAGTTAACTCACTCGCCTAGAATGAAAAAGTATAGGAGACATAATTCTTCTTTTCAAAAAGCCTCTATTAATTGAAGAAATGTCTTCATTTGGAATTTCTTTGGTTCCCCACTGCTCTGATCATCTCAGAAGAGCCAATTATGCTAGTCATTTGGCTCACTATTCATTATTATTGCCAGGGCGATGCAAGCCAGTTATCAGTTTACAAGACCAGTGCTCTAACCCCTGAGCTATGGAGCCACCAGTATCAGTTTAAAATAATTTCTTTGCCTCAAAGGCATGTAGGTCGTAAGAAAACACACACACACACACACACACACACACACGTATTTTCCAACTCTCGTACAGGTTTTTACATTTGCCATTGCATATTGCATGCTAAAAATTACTATTTAGCCCAAACATCTTTCATAGGACTGAACAAATGAGACCATTCAATTGGTCACTGACCTGAAATGGTTTAGGGAAGGTACAATTCTATGAAATGCACACATTAAATCTACCAAGCAGCAAGATTCAGTACCCTAAAGGCAACAGAGACCCATTCAGTGGAATACAGAAATATGCTTCTCCAATATAACAAAAAGGAAGGCTCTCTCCCCTGTCATGCCCTGTCCTTTTTTTTTTTTTTTTTTTTTTTTTTAAGATTTTATTTACTAATTTGACAGAGAGAGAGAGAGAGAGCTCACCAGCATGGGGGGGGGAGGGACAGAGGAAGAGGGAGAAGCAGGCTCCCCGCTGAGCAGAGAGCCTGAGGATGCAAGGCTGGATCCCAGGACCCAGGGATCATGACCTGAGCCTAAGGCTTAACCAATTGAACCACCCAGGTGCCCTATGCCCTGCCCTTTATTCAAGAGTCCTCTATCAATGGCTCACCAAATCCCTCAGACCAGCTCTCATGGTTTTCCAATGAAAACAGTACTTCCTTCTTCAAGGGCTCTACTTATCACATCCTCCACTGTGGATTTGTTTTTGGTTCTCCAATTAAAAGTGGTTTCCTCCTCCTCTTACCTCCTAAGTATTACTTAATGCTGCACTTGCATCCTTAGTTTTTTATGACAGTACATATGTCCTATCTAACCTTCTGGAGAACAAGCTACTTTAGAACAGGGACATAACTCATATTTTATTTGAAACACCACCCCAATACCACAAATTGTCATTTTAGAGTCTTAATATCATAGAATTTTATAACTGGAAGGAAAGTTTTGATATAATCACTTCAAATTCATATGTTTTGTGCCTGTAGTCTGTAAATGGTTTGGTCCCTGACTCAGGCTGTCTGATAACTGATCTACCAGTGTAACTGAAATTTGCCTTCCATTCCTTCCCACATGTTCCATTGCTAATTTCCTTACCCCTTTTATTCATTGTTGTATCTTGGATGCTTCTGCTTTCAGTTCATAAATGTTTTTCACTATAAACAGTAGCAAATCCTGCTATTATTCGTTCAGTATTTCAGAAACATTACAACAGAGCCAGTGGGCCAGTGAAGAAACTTACTACTGTATCAAAATACTGCTTCAAAAGGAAACATGTGTTCCATGTTTGATAATACATGGCTTGAAAAAAAGCCTTTGAAAATCAGAGCAATGCAGAATAGAAGAAAGGTTTCAGAAACGATATGTATTCAAACCAGTGCTCTCTTATATACTGACTGAATGGGTCAAAGAAGTCATAGTTTTTCAATCTCACTTTTGTTATTCATAAAACAGACCTCTCATTTCTATCCTCGTTATTTGACCACTGTTCTCAGTTACACTTCAGCAAAACCACTACATGTAGTTAGTATATGCATGCTTCTTTGTGCCTGCTTTCACCCTCTTTTTTTCCGAAGAATGTTTTCTAACAATTGTATTCTTAGCAAATTAATTTTTTTTTGTCATCTCAACACAAATACTGAATTTCCCTATAAAACTGTACCATGGATTCAAAAGGGCATTTAAGTTGTCTTATTATATTCTTATTATCCCTTCTATATGCTTCTATTAATATATTAATTTTGAATAATACTGACTTTTTAAAATAGCTCTCTCTCCATTTGAATGTAAAATTTTATGGCCAGAACTGAGCTTGTTTCATTTTAGTTCAAGACCTTGAGCAACGTACATAATAGATGTTTAATAAAATTAGTTGAATGGATGAAAATAAAATGATTTAAGAAATTTTTAATTTCTCAAGTTTTTAAATTTCTCTCTATATTCAAAAGCTCTGTAAAAAAAATATATTATTACTAGTTTGTGTAATAATACTAAATGATCCATTTGTCAGTTCTATTTGATGACTGGTTAAATAATATTACTCATATTTATGTAGCTTACTCTGTGTCAGATAATATGTGAAATGTTTTATAAGGGTTATTTTATTTAATCTCCATAATAATCATATTAAGTAAGAGCTGTTGTAATCCCAATTTAAGTAGAGGAAAATAGGACTTTGACAGCATAAGTATGTTCTCTAAGTTTAACTCTTACATAAAAACCTTCTATAATATAATGATAGTAATTGATTTTATATTAATTTAAAAAGTTATTTTCTTATGAATTTATAAGGACACAAAAGTAATCAAGGTAGTATCATAGAAAGAGTCTATTTTTCAAGGTTTTATAACAATAGAAGAGAGTATGTATTTTGCTCTTTTTATATGTAAACTAGTTCAAGGGGACATGGGTAAAGAATATGTAATTGTACCAGATAAGGTATTCCTGTAAGTTTATTCCATGTCATACATTATTAAAATCATAATTTTTAATATTTTTCTCATACTATCAAAATAATCAAAACAATAAATCAATACAGAGAAATATTAAACTTTAGGTAATGTATAGTAGAAAGTATTTTGAATTAATAATTAAGAGATTAGCATCATAGTTCTTTATATTCTTCTAATAATACTATTATAGCTCTCATTATCTCTTGTCTAGACTACTGTAGTAAGTCCTAACCTGACCTCAAGACCCAAGTCTATTCCAGCATTCTTCTCCCTATTGCAGAATTACCGCCCTAAAACAGTTTTGATCATGTCACTTTCATACTCCATGATATTATGTACCCAATGAAATCCAAACTAGTTAGCATGACATTCAAGACCTTTCAAAGAATGTCATTTTCTTATTTTAGCATTTACTTTACATTATTGCCTATTAACGCCAACTCCCACCAATTTCTACCAGTAAATGCTGCCTGCATTAGACAATTCACTGTCCTGTCACACCAGGCAAAGCATTATTCCCTGAACAAATGCTTGGCTGTCTTCAAATTCCAGCTTTCCTCAAATTTGAGGCTGTTTGCTTTGTTCTTGGAAGTATAACCTTGTCTCAGTCTACAATACCAAACCCATGTTAGAGGGAATTTAAGGTATTTTAAGTCAGGTAAACTAAACTACTTTCTAACTTTTTAAACAATCATACTGACACTGTATTAGGTATCTAATTCTGCCTTGGATGTTGAATCTATCAGGATAGGCTAGATTACTCTTCAGTAACAAGCAACACCCAAATCTTAGGGGTATAATACAACAAAGGTTTATCTTTTGCATTTTCATACTTCTGCACAAAGAGAATGAACTAACTAATGAGAGCTGTGAGAATTCTGAAAATATTTTGAAAAACATAGTTAAAACAGAGCAAGTATACTGCCACCAAACTGGTAAATTTGAAATGCAGCTTTCTAAGGGAGCATTCAGAATGGTATGAAAATGAGTCTCATGAATCCATTGTCATGCCTCACAAATGCACACTGCAAAATCATGTGCAAGCTTCCCCAAATAAGCAGTAATTATGCTAACTCTAAATAAAAATGCTATTTCATTCACCCTCTCCAATGTCTGCTAAACACCACTAATAACTCATATAGTACTAATTTGAGTTTAAAGAAATATCTGATACTCCATTCATGAAATCTGTGAACATTATTTCCTATGGATTTTAAACATTCATAACCACACCACGAGGTACTACAGTAAATATCAATTCTTTATCTTTAAATCTGTCATTAAACAAATCTCCATAAGCCAATGGATAGCTTTTCTGATTTAAAAGATGCATTGTCAAACTTCATTCCAACTTGCAAACAATTAAATTGTGGAATTTCGTGTACTCAAAAACCATTTTTTTTCCTCCACAGTCATTCTAATCCTTAATAATGAAAAGAGCAAAGTTAACATTTAATCTTTATGCAATGTTTTAGTTCAATGAATGATGATAAGACTACATCAAAGTTTGTAGCTAAAAGGATAACAAAATATAAAATATATTCTAAAATTACGAATTGATTAGCAAGAACAAAAGTGAAATACACAGATTAAAATGTCAGATATTGAAGTTCTCTGCTGTTTCATTATTGTTAATAGCAGTAAACATTATAAATCTCAAATTTAGCAGGCAGAATGTCATGCAATTTGTCAAGTTCAGTTTAGCTAAAATGAGGTTTGTTGCTTACACAATCAACTTGTTAATTCGTCTGGCACTCATTCTACTGCTGTTGCATAAATCCTCAACTATGAGCCACAACATACATTTTAATTTGCTGGCCATCAGATTAAACAAAAGACATGTATTCATTCAAGTTGTGTTGTGGTTACACTGATTATTGCCTTTAGACTTTTCACAAGACTTTTATTTTAAAGTTTTGATTCAAATTAAAGTCAGACTATCCCACATTTCCACTAATAATCTTGATGTCTATCATCCTTTACATAATTTTTAAAAAGTGCAATATTCCAGGGGAATACTTTTCCTTAAATTTGATTTTTTTGGCTTTGAATATATTTAATATTATGTTTGTTTTCATAATTATTATAATAAGCTATTGATAATGCATTACAACTTTCTTTTCACTCAGAATGCAAACAACCAAAAAACTCAAGTGTCAGTACAAATTTTACACATTATTTGTATGAGCAAAAAAAAAAAAAAAAAAAAAAATATATATATATATATACACACACACACATATATAAATGGACCTGAGATTTAAATAAAGAAAATCTCTCTTAGAGATCACTATGGAATTATTATAAATTAATATAAAAATAATTATAAATTAAATTACTATAAATTATTATTATTATAGATTCAGCTCAATCTCATGTCATAGAATGTCAAGAAAATATACTTAAATCACTCATCTTCAAAAGAGGAAACAGGCTAAGGGACCTAAATTAATTTGCTCAAAGAATTTCTCGATGGTAGATACAAAGCCAAAATAAGAACCTGGATCTTTTCATGCCCAGTGTTCATTCCACTATATCTTAAGGACATCAGTTCAACTCTCTTAAGTAATTATAGGACATTTACATTGTGCAAAATATTAAGTATAAGTTAGTCAAAGAGCTTAATATGTGGTCCCTACACTCAAGGACTTACAGTCTAATTTTATTTTTTATAAGCTAAGACACTTTCAACAGTTAGTACACCCTTACCCCCAAAAAATCTAACTTGAACTGCATTTTAAAAATAAGTTCATGTATATGTTCCTATACAGTAAGGACAGAGGAGGTAAAGTGAGCTCAGGATTGGCTGTTTCAGCCCCACTCCCATGCTATCTCTTTCTACAGCACAAGGTTTATCCTAAAGCTAATTCATTCAGTGGCTGCCAGAAGCAGAGAGATATTTTCCAGCTCTTATCCAATGAAACAGAGGAAAAAACAAAACAAAAAACCCTTATTTTCTAGAAGAAACTAGCAAGCCACTTTTCCTACCACACTGGTCTAAGGTGACTTAGCTTGCCCATTCTGGAACTAACATACAAGGAGGAGGGACGGATATTTTTGTTTATGACCAATGGAAAACACATATTGGGGACTGAAATGTCCATTATGAATATGGCAGTTTATTCTCAATTAGTATTAATCACCATATATGATTCCTTTCAAAATGCTTTTACTATATGCATGTAAGTGAGCTGAGGATTTGATTTTTAAGAGGACAGATAATCATTTTTTCAATTATGCTTTGCCATTTTTTCCTGTATGACTCTAGGCAAAATACTTAACTTCTTTGCACCTCAGTTTACTCACCTGTTTAGTGGAGATAACGGTACCTGTCTCACATGTTTTTAAATTAATTCAGATTATTTATAATTGTGCATGATATAATAGTATTTTACCAACGTTATGTACAATTATTACTTTGGTTGTTGGTATTGCTATTACTATCTTATTAATAAGATAAAAAAGGCACAAATTGTATTTAACACAAAAATTTAAGAAAATTCTTTTTGTTTACAAATTGTATCTAGCAGGAGCTAATATCTGATGGAAAGTAATTGTTACAAACCAGAAACTAACAACTATTCTACCTGCTGATTCCTAACTATATTTTCGGCTTATATGCCACCTCCTTAATGAATGTCTTCCGAATTCCTCAATATAGTGTCTTCATATCTTCCACACTAGAAATTAAACTTAGAGTAATGGCAGCATCAAGCCACCCTTCCTCATTAAACAAGTGGAGTCACAGAATTATTCTGTCGACACACTTACCAAGATATACTATGTTGGCCACAAGAGCTTACTTGAATTTGAACAAGATATATTTCCTATTGGCTAGCACAGGAGTTGGCAGGCACACTTTCTGTAAAGGGCCCAACAGCAAATATTTGAGGCTTTGTGGGCCACAAAATCTCTGCTGCAAACTAATTCCACCATTGCAGTGTGAAAATGCCATAGACAATATGTAATGAATGGGCATAGCCACATTCCAATATAACTTTATCAAAAAGTATGTGCAAAGCTCAATGACACGAGTGAAGAACTTCCCTGACGTTCTCTCCTCAAAAGGTAAAACAGGGTGTCTGGGAGGCTCAGTTGGTTAAGTGACTGCCCTCGGCTCGGGTCATGATCCTGGAGTCCCAGGATCGAGTCCCACATCGGGCTCCCTGCTCAGCGGGGGGTCTGCTTCTCCCTCTGACCCTTTTCCCTCTCGTGCTCTCTCTCTCATTTTCTCTCTCATATAAATAAATAAAATCTAAAAAAAAAAAAAAAGGTAAAACACTTAGACTATGGATAATCAAGAATGGGGCTGAGGAGGAGCCTGGGTGGCTCAGTCAGTTAAGCATCAGCCTTCAGCTAAGGTCATGATATCAGGGTCCTGGAATAGAGCCCCCACGGCCCCCGGGGCCTGCTTATCCCTGTCCCTCTTCTTCTACTCCCCCCCCCCACACACACACACACTTGTGCTCTCTCTCAAATAAATAAAATCTTAAAAAAAAAATGTGGCTGAGAAAAAAAGGTCAAGAATATTAAAAAACTGGGAAATGCTAGGGTGCTAAAGAATGCCACTTTCCCAAACTTGGTGGTTTCTTTCATGTAGAAGCAGTTTCCTTAGAATTAAATTCCCTCCCTCTCTCTAGCCTGTCTCTCACTTCTCACAAGGGAGGGTGGGAGGATGTATCTGATTTGTGAGATCATAATGAGAAACAAGGCAGGTAGAGTCCTTCCCTTTCCTTCCCCTTTCCCTCTGGTGACCCCTAGGCATAAGGTTCTTCTCTGCTCCTCCATAGTTTTGAAGGGGCAGGCTCTGCTTTTGTGTGGGTAAGCAGGCCCTGGCCCAGTGTGACCAGTACCAGGCTAGTTAAGTCTGTTTGATTCCTCGGACTGGCACTTGATAATTCACTTGTCCAAAGATTCAAGGTACATTCTAGTATTAGATTACTTAGTATTAAGGTGATGTTTTGATCTTGCAAGTTTTACTCCTTGTCTATTGCTTATTTTAATTCTAACTTAAATGAGGAAGGGAGGTGCTGTTTCTTGAATGTTTTTCTCAAACTCTAACATCTATTGCATTGTTCAAGACACATAGACAGGGATTAAAATTTTGTGGAAGCTTTTGGAATACTAGTGCCCATGGCTTTTGTCACTGATTATTTTTAATGAGTCTGGTGTCCCTTTATTCAAGGGAAAACGACCCATGAATTGGGGGAGTTACAGTGCCTCACCAGCAATGGAATACCCTTCACAAGGGATTTGGGCCAAGAGTGAGTTTGATCCAGCTTCACAGACAGCAACCCAGAAATGGCAAAATTGGCTGGGGGTTGCTTACCTAACCTTATTCAGCAAGATCAAGGAACAAGGGGAAAGAGTGTGGAGCCCAGAATTCTCTTGGCCTTTGGGGGGCATTTCTGACTGAATATACCGCGTTTCTGGTCCAGTGGAGCATTTACAGGAGAACAAAAGCTCAGTTTGCTGACAAGGCACACAGGCGGGACTGGCTCTATCTTGGGCCTAGAAATTTACTTCGACACTCCTAACACTCCCTCTCCCCTGGCGACGCAAGACGACCCCGGGTTTCGGAATCCGCCCGGCACAGTCTTACTCCAAGGCTCTGCGCGGGTCCCTCCGACTGTACAGCCTCCCACACCCCGACACGCGGGCTGTGAGAAATGAGGACGGCCCCCCACCACCACTCACCAGCGCCTCACCGTCCCGGACCGGCCGGGGCTGCAGGGAATTCAGCAGGCTCCCCTCAGCAGAGCATTTAAGATTTGGGAGGGGGTCAGGGCGGGCGGGGGTCCCCCGGCACGCAGGGTTTACCGGAGTCGGGCCCACCACCACGGGGGCCGCCATCGTAACTTGTGGGCGGGGCCTGCGTAAAGGCGGCCGCGCGTGCGGACCCTCCCGGGGAGTCACTGAGCCTCACTGAGCCTCACACCCGCCTCCCCGCAGAGGAGACCACTCTTCGCTTCTCACCGCTCTTCGTTCCTCACCTCGCACCCCACCCACCATCCTGGGGCCTCTGGGCATTAAATTTTAACATGTAGAAAAAAAATCATTTTGCTCTTGGTGGCTGGTAGAGGTTATCTAAGCCTTGAAGTGTTTTAAAATCGACTTTTTTTTTTTTTTTTACTATTGTGACTTGGGCAGGTGTCTAAACCTTGAATGACGACTGCATGGGATTTCCATCATGTTGGATGCTATAAATAGAATGCTTGTGTCCCCTCAGAATTCCCATGTGGAAACCTAATGCCCAATGTGGTGCTATTCAGAGGTGAGGCCTTTGGAAGGTGATTGTGTCATGAGGGTGGAACCCTCATGATTGAGATTCATGTCTTTTTGAAAGTGACGCCAGAGAGCTATCTAGCATTTTCTGACACGGAAGTCACACGGAGGAGAAGACATCCACAAAGCAAGGAAGTCCTCACCAGCCCCTGATTCTGATATTGCCTTGATCTTGTACTTCTCAGCCTCCACAACTGAGAAGTAAATTTTAGTTGTTTATAAACAACCCAGTCTATGGTACTTTGTTTTAGCAGCTCTAACAGACTAAGACATTGGGTAGTATCTGTTTATCATGTCCATGTTCACAGATGTGCCATCTTCCTAGACCTTAAAGGAAAGACATGATAACCTTACCCTCATTAAGCAAAAGTCATCACCTCTAGATACATGCATGCAGACCATGAATGCCTCAGCCAAATGAGACTGTTCCCAGGCCTAAAAAGCAAAATCAGACTATGTTGATTCAGCAAGGTTATGGGATTCTACAAAGGCTGCATTTTAACAAAGGATACAAGAGCCAAAAAACGGCCATTGTAGACTTTAAGCAAAATGCTGCTAATGAGTATCAGGAAGTGGAATCCCAGCCTTGTGAGTTTCAACAAAGGGCCTACTCCAAAGCTTCAGCTGGTTTAGTTGGTCTTAGGTGCCCGCTGCTGTGGCTTGACCTTAAACTACTAGGTTTTCCTTATATATTCATGGCTAGAGCCAAAACATGATTATATAAGAAAGTTTCCAGACAGGGCTTTAGGTATTGGTGAGCAGCATAATATTTACTACCTTAAACTATGCAGTGAATTATTTCTGTGGGCACTCTAGTTTGGGTTTAGTTTTAAATTGTTAGTGCTTGGTCCAGGTAGACAGTATTGGATCAAGTGCCCTAAATTCCAAACTGCACAGAGGTTCCAAAGAGAATTCATGAGATTTAGCCTCAGGATTAAGGGCTGTAAAACTCTCAAACTAGTAAGTGAATTACAAAGATATTGAAGGTAGAAATACAGTGCATCTTCAAGGATATTTATGGAATTAAGTTTCTGAGGAAAGAGGAGGGAGCCAGGCAGGACAAGTATATATAGATCAAGGCCAGGGCTGAGTTAAATGTTATTCTGATGGGGAAAAACCCACAGGGTGTTTTCAAACACATTTCCAAGCAAAAATGTGAAGTGGGGAAATAATATTTGTTTGAACAGTGGATGCTTTTGGAAGACTCAGAACTTACCATTTTAGGAATATGAAAGAAAAACAAATGTTTGGGCCACAAAGTAAAAAGAAAAAAAAGCACTGAGATCCAGGAAAGAAAATGCTACTTCTACTGTGTTAGAAATGGTAAGTGACCAGCTTATGAAGCAAATTAAATTGCTACCCACTCAGCTGAGTAGGCTTGTAAGGAGGAGAGGAAGAACAGAGGGAAATGGTTAAAGATAGAATACTTTGAGTAGCCTGTGACAGAAGAATTGGTTTTCAGTCAACCACTAGGGGACACAAGCTTAAAAAAAACAACAACAGCATCTTAGTTCCTGACTATTTTGAGGATAATTCCCCAGCTGAAAAACATGTAACATGTAGGGATGTTGGGGAAATTCCCATAGGAAGCATTTCTACAGCAAGAATTATTAGCATCAGTCACTATGACATTGAACTGATGACTTATTTATATACTTATTTATTTTACTTATACTCAATAGACAACCAGAAGACATTACATAACTATTCATGGACCCAAACAGAGGTGGTATAACAAAGCACCGCCTTACTGAGTTGCTCGTCTTTCCAAACCTAACATTTATTCAATGTCCTGATTACAAGGTTGTAAAAGAAATCTAGGGACTATTTCATAGTTTTCTATAATTATTTCACTTAAAAAATCCTCTCATTGATTATGAAAGATCAGTTCTGAGGCTCAAGATCGCTTGCTGCTAAATGTACCACATTATATATTAGATCAAGGAGGGAAATAGTAAATTTCTCCAAAATAAAAGACCCCAGACAGGTTGAACTTTTTACAGTGAATCCAAAGACAAATATATATTAATTTATTGGGTCTGTTACTGAAGCAGACTATTGCCAGCCAATGCCTACTATTCATTAATTCATCAGTCAACACATATTTATATTCATGCATTCTAATTGTATAAATACTGAGGATTGATATTTGAAGGTAATAGCAAACTTGGGGAGAACTTGAGAGAAAGTAGATAAAAGGAAATTATATGCTGATTTTAAAGAAGTGATAGCTGTTTAAAAATTTGCTGTCTTTTACTATCACTTCTTGCTGTATTCAAACATGGTTAAGCATAGGTAAGGTCTTTAAAATTCTATAGTTACAGTGTTTCGGAATTTTAGAAATAAAAAGATTAAAACTTAAAACAGACTGCTTTGTGATATGGAAAGTCATGTTTCAATTAGGTCAAGGTAAAGGGAGAATGCAGTTCTTTCTGTGGCTTTGTGAAAGGTCATATCACAATTTTATAATATTTTAGTTTTAAAAGGTATCCATTATTAGAGATATGAAATATAGTATCTCAGGTTGTCTTGCTTGACACTATTTGTCAATTTGTCAATGGTTATGACACATTAATTTCCAAAAATTTTGCAAGATATTTTGAATAATATGTGATTTTTAAATTGATAACATTTTGTTAGTTTTAAAATTATTAATTGAACATATTTACTGCTAAATACACAGAGGTGTCTGGGCACGATTATTACACTTCATTAATTGCTTACATATTACCAGAGCAGGAGGCACATGGTTTGTGTGCTAAAAATATGAACTCCAACCAGATCTGCCCCTGGATCTGTTTCTAAGGAAAACTGTGCCCCAAATGATCAATTCTGGAATGAACCAAAGGTCAACTTAGAATAATATAGAATCATGGGTCTCCAAGGAACCCTAAAGGGTTGGCTAATTCAATTCTCAGCTGCCTTCACATAAATCAGCCAGGTTTAATGAATGTTGGGAGTCTTGCAAGAGAGATATCTAGGCAAGGAGATGACCAAATTCCCGGGAGGTAGAATTTTCTCTTACATCAAGTCTACAACTATTCTATTACAATTTACACTAATTTATCTTTTTCCAGTTAATACACTAGAGAATACAGGTCACTATAACAAATTGCATAGCTGGAATAATCACTCTAGTTAGGAATTTCAGAACGTTTGGTTCAAAGTTTCTTCCTCACCCTTACTCTGACCTCATACTCCATACAGTACAACTAAAAAGTAATGCAAAGCTGAGATTTTCTACACTCTGTATCATTTAAAAAATCATTTAACATTTGTATATAAACCGATCTATAGAGATTCACTAACAATCAAGAGATGTATAGTTGCAAATCCTTTTTCATGTTAAGTAGACATAAAATTTTTAAAGAAAAATTTTAAAGAGAATAGTAGAGGTGCCACTTTATGTAACAGTTTATTACTTCCAGAATGTGTGTTACTATAAACCACTCATCTTTAGTCTGAAATCATTTAGAACTGGAGAAAATAAAAAGAGAATAAAAGAAAATCTTTGGGAAATATTATACCATAGAAAACTACAACCATTTCTAATCTAATTGAATGATTTCCTTAGAACCACAGCAGTTGAATTATAGGATATTTTAATGAATATCAATTTTAAAAAGGACATTAAAATATCACTTATATTTTCTAGTCAAGTCCCAATATAAATGTATTGGAACTAAAGGAAGAGAACACACTGCTATTAACCCTTATCTTATTCATTTCTTATTTAAAAAAATTTTTTTAAAGATTGATTTATTTATTTGAGAGAGAGCATATGCACAAGTGGGGGGAGGGGCAGAGGAAGAAAGAAGAAGCAGGCTCACTGCTGAGTGGGGAACCAGAGACGGGGCTTGATCTCATGACCCCTAGAACATGACCTGAGCAGAAGCCAAGAATCAGATGCTTAACTAACTGAGCCACGCAGGCACCCCCATTTCTTATTTTTAAAACATAAAGATATTTTAAATGGGAACTACCATTAATAATTTTACAGTTTTATAATTCTTGTTTGTACTTTCCAGAAAACATATCAATATGTGCATATACATTATTTGAAAAACTTACATATCTGTGTACTAAATTGTGAAATTATATCTTTATAAGAGTTTTTAATATACATCAATAAATACTTTCAAATACCCATCATGTGTAAATGCTCAGAGTCAAAACCAAGAGAAACAGCAAAGTAGTTCTAGGCCTCATGAAATTTAGTCATACCTCAGTTTTCCTAGAATAAATTATGCAAAATCTAAATCTATTATTACACACTTGGCTCCTAATTGAATCGAATACCTCAAATTATCAGATGGCTTTATATGATTTTCCACATTTATTGCCCTTGATATTTGTATGTTCAATCTAGTTATTTGTACAAAACATAATTGTTCATAATGGTATGGAAAAAATGAAATTAACTTGGTCATAGTCGATTCATTTTGGTTATAAATACATAAAAAACAGTAGTTTGATCTTTTTCTAAAAAACAAAATATTACTATAGAATGGAAGATTTTTAGATCCCACATTTTTTTTTCAAATAATCTCTTATAATAATCCAAAATATTAGTTTATTCTCCAGAGGAACTTTCAAACACCATGATTTGGTGAAGTCTCATGTCCAAGGCATAAAGTCAAGCAAATAGCATATGTCATTGCTTGGCTTGGCCAAACTTGTCTTCGGGATCCAGGCAGATTTTGCCATCATATAACTATGCTAACAGGTGGGTTCTCTCCTTTTACCTGAAGAGTGCTCAAAAAGTCAAGAAGAGGAGTAAATGTTTATAGGCACACTTCTACTGTGATTTGTACCATAGGATACCCAAGTTACTTTGTTGTAACAGACTATCGTTGTAATTAAACAAACATGAATTCACTATTATATGCAATATGCAATTGGAAAATAGATAATTGGCTAAGAAATGATCCCCAAACCAAATTTGAGAAAACTCCCATTCATAAATAACTTTAGTACAAGGTAGACTGATAATGTGAATAATAAAAGTAAAATAGAGGGGCACCTGGGTGGCTCAGTCATTAAGCGACTGCCTTTGGCTCAAGTCATGGTCCCAGGGTCGTGGGATCGAGCCCCACATCGAGCTCCCTGCTCAGCAGGAAGCCTGCTTCTCCCTCTCCCACTCCCCTTCCTTGTGTTCCCTCTCTCGCTATGTCTCTCTCTCTGTCAAATAAATAAAATCTTTAAAAAAAAAAGTAAAATAGAGTGCACATGAATTGATTCTAAAAATAACTACTGTACTGCCAGAAAGTGGTGGCCCCTTTTGATCATATTTGCATTTGCTATAACTATATTAAGTCATAGAATGCACATGTTTATTTGTTAGAATCGAAGTGAAAACACTTAATACGTTCCTTGTTTCATGATGCACAATTATATGAGAATCCTTTAGTCTTATTTATTATAATCTTTCTTTTATAAAAACAAAAATAATCTTTTTTTATGGGGAGGAATAAATATATTTAGTATATTTAATACTTAGCATAAACTAAAAAGTAATATAAAATTACAAAACTTATATTTTGTCATGAATAGTGCATTTCTGATAAGGACCACCTGGATTAAATAGAAGCTTCCGGTAAATAAGGACCCTGTCTGCAATACAGCACACTGCTGTCAGGAGTCCAAACACCTGTAAACAAACTAAAGGTAAACCAAACCATCTGCCTAAACATCTTTTGGCAAAAAGTCAACTTAGTAAAAGAAACAAAGAGAGAGCATACTAGAACTGCAATCCTTTACCATTGTGCCCCTGAAAACTATGCAGGTTTTGGTATCATGTTTCAGATATTTATCCTTTCTGTGCTTCTTTGTAATTGGAGGATAAAAACCAAAGTGTGGTTGGGAGAAGCAATGAGATAATACTTATAAAGTGATTTGCATGGTCCTGGCACAAAGTAAACTCTCAGTAATTATTTGCTATTATTATCCTATATTATCTGATGCTTTAATTTGTTTTTTAGCATAGTAGAGCACATTTTTCATGATGTTATGGTAATGCTTTGAACATTTTAATTGGAAAGGAGTAATGATAGAAAAATTGTTTTATAGAAAAAAAAACGAACTGTGAAGAACCCAGATTTCTGTTTTTGAATTTTCAGTGTTCCCATATTACTTGCTTATGAAGAGATTTCCACAGAAAGAGATTAGAGAATATGCAATATAAGAAAACATATTCACAGTTTTTACTGAAATTTATAATATATTATTGTCTATGGACCATGGAAATATAAAATCTGACTTTATGATACTTTTTGTTAAATGGATTTCAACTATGGTTAAAGGTTTTCAAATTCAAATTTGCAAAACACTGGTGTCTCGTGGTTAGGTAATTGAGCTTTTTTCCTATGTACATGGGTATGTACACTGTACACATAAATATGTATAGTTTTTCCAAGATGTAAATAAATCCGTTTATAATTTACCCAAAATAGAAAAATGTTTGCTAACATATTGAAAATATAAAAATCTACTATAAAAATTTTAATATAAAATCTAATAACTTCTTATTTTTGTTTTAGGTATTTGTTAATGCAATGTTTCTTCTATCATCTTAGATTAATAGACTACTAACTATCATTTAATTAATATTCTGGTGTCGTTCTTAAAAAACTCATTAAGTAATAAGGCATAAGATGAGCCATTTATTTCTTCGTTAGAATTTTCAGGATTTGGCTTCTAACCTTAAATATTTTTATATACCACTGGTTACATATTGTACATCTCCTTAGAAAGGTTGTTTCCTTTATGGATTCATGATTAATCTTTGGAGCACACATGCTTCATGAAGAAGCCTCACTGATGAATAACATAATGACAGCAACTCTAGCACACTTTGGCACAGTCAGGGAAGGCAGTCTTCCAGCAAAGCTATTAATGTCAGAACTAATTTAGTTCTCAGAATTTTGTTAATTATTAGAATGTTTATTCATATTAAAAATCTCTGTCCCTCTCTAGCATGAACTGAAATTATGAATTAAGAAGTGAACAATAATTACCCTTCCTTCTTATGAAAGTAGGAATCTGGGGTCCCAGCTAAATTATAGTTCAGGGAGGCTGGCCAAGATAAGTGGGCTGAAGTACACAGTATCACAGAAACCAAGGGAGCGATGGTACAGCAATTAAAAAGTCATACATAACAAGCTCAAGAGCAATGCAGAGAATCCACATATGAGGCATTAGAAAAGGAATTTGAAGACACTTGATGCTAGAAGATAGAGGACAGCCAAAGAGAGATTCCTTTCTTTAGTGTATTTGCCTATCCATGCTGGCTGGGGCAAAACAGAGCATTAAGTGTACCTAGGAATTACATTTGACTCTTTCATATTTCTGGGGAATTACTTAGAAAGAGAAGGAGACGGACAGGAGCAAGAAAAAGAGAAGGAGGAGGAAGCTATAGGAGGGGCAGAAGACTAATGCCATATATAACAACATGATACACTAAAACTGGGGAGGAATAGTCCTGTGTTTGCTTTGGCAGCACATATGCTAAAATTGAAGAGGAACAGTCCAAAGTTAATATACATTGAGTGCCTACTACGTACCAAGCATGGTACCGTGTGCTTTAAGTTTTCCCCAAGGAAAATACCTGCAAAGTGATTTTTTTTTTCAGACTAAATACCTGTGAAAAATATCCTGGTGATTTACCAATAGACAGTAATATCTAACTGCCTAATTTTACCACACAAATCAATATTTTATAATACATACTGAAAGTGACTTTTCTCATAGATAACAAAGGCAAATTCCTATAAATCTGACTCCAAATATTTAAACTTTTAACTGCTTTGTGATTGATGATGACAGAACCCTTTGCTGTGTGGTATGTATATCTTTCCAGCATTCAAATCAAGACATGAATGCTTCAAGTCAAAAGATTATAAGGAATATTAATACAAAGTCTTTTTAAAATTCAACACAATGCAAAAAAGTGTGTAGTATTACTAGAAATGAAATCACTAGATAGATGAAAGATTTATAAATATTGAAAAAGCAACAGTAATCCTTAGATTTTTTTTTCAGAATATTAATGACTAAAACATTGGGAACTGAGATTAGCATTAATGTTAAAATCACAGTAAAATGGACAGTGCTTGGAAGAGTACAAATGTTCTGCAAAAATTTTATAAGGAACATCATTTCTGATTATATACAAACCTATACATTTTTTGTTTTAATTCAGCATAATATATGGTGGAGTTATTTTAACAAAGGATACTTTTAAACTATATCAACAAAACAAATACCAAACCGATAAAACATTTTAAATTAAACATTTTTATTTGGTCTATAGAAACATAATAGTTTTCTCTGCATTGAGCTAATTATTTATTAGGTTGAAATGATGAAAATTAACTGATGTTTAGAGTGAGGGGGTGAGGTGGATAATAGTGCTGTTCAGAATATCATCCAATGTGAAGATGCTTTTTATGGGATTTATACTGTTGTTTAGAAACAACTACAGCCACAGTGCAATTTAGTTTCAGAAAGAGGATTATGCACGTATATATAGCTTTGTTTTCTTAAAATGAAAAGCAACAAAATAAAACACAATTATCTAAAATATATATTTACCTAATAGAAATTAGATTTATTGCAATGATCATTTCCCTGAGTATAAAACAAACCTCAATCCTACTAGGTATTTTTAAATTTTCAGATATTATTAATGATCCTATAGGATAATATGAAAATGATTTTCCTTTTTATTTAAACTTCTATGCAACTAATAGCTAATAGCAAGTATTTATTGAGACTTCTGTGTGCCAGTACTGCTCTAAATACTTTTTTGACTAACTTCACATTTAATGTCCAATTTAATATTTGTAGACGACCTCATCAGGTAGATAACATTATCCTCTTTACAGATGAAAAACAACCAAGACAGAGAGAGCTTAAAGAGAGAGCTTGTTGCCTGAGATAGCATATCTAGTGTTCCAAAGGCAGAATTTATAACAAGAGCTTATATTCTTAAACTCTAATAAGGTACAATATGAAGGTGATTGTTCTGCAGATTTCTTATAAAAGTAAACCAAAAGTTAAGTATTAATTCTCAATTATTAAATATACACTTATATGACACATGCTAATTTCTGTTCTAAGAACTTCGCGTATATTAACCCATTTAATGCCAAGAGGTGAAAAGCACAGAGCTGGAATACACACCACCTTTATTTTATAGGTAAGAATACTGCAGCCAGAGGAAGAGAAGCAAGATGCTAACTTTGATATCTGACGAATACTAGCATTATTGTATTACTTGTTTTATGGTACATATAACTCAGAGTTGGGCTTTTTTAATTGATACATCAATTAATTACACACAGAGTGTGATATCCTTATATCGGAGATGAGAAAATACAGGATGTGAAAGATGCATTGTGAAACTTCATAAATACAGTAAATAGTAGGACCAATGCCTAAAACCCATTTGTTCATTTTCTAACTCCTAATGATTTCTTCTAGGAGAGTTGTTAAATACCCCTATATGATTGTTCAAACATCTTTTCATAGCCATTTCTAAAAACCACACAATGTGTCTGAAACCGTGCTGGGCACTTGGAACACAAAGATAAAAATGTGCCCCTTTGCTTACAGATGGGGGAAACTGAATCCCCAGTTCATGCCTGTCCTATGTTCCTTTCTATTCAGTATTTGTCTTGAACAAGAGTGTCCTGATTGGTGTAATGAATTCTATTGCTACACTGCTTAAAGACCTAAAAATTTAATCATTAACAGAGACAAGGACTTATTCTTAAATTTCTTAAATATTATCTGGAAGAATATGAAGTTGCCACATATGTGTGGAAGAACATTTCACTCTACCTAGGGAGTTACTTGAAAGACTCACAGCTGGGGTGCAGGCTTACAGGAAGAATGGGATTTCATCTGGTAGGTAGAGTGATGATAGACATGGAGGAGTGATATAGAGAAAGTAAAATGAATCAGTACAGTTGGTATATGGCTGACATAGAACAAAATGGGGAAACTGATACGGGTCAAGTTAAATTTTTCAGGAAGTGCATGTTCTGCTTTCAGCATAATTCTAAGGACTGAGCATATAATAATAAAATGGAGAGAACTTGGGGCGCCTGGGTGGCTCAGTCGTTAAGCGTCTGCCTTCGGCTCAGGTCATGATCCCAGGGTCCTGGGATCGAGCCCCGCATCGGGCTGTCTGCTCAGCGGGAAGCCTGCTTCTCCCTCTCCCACTCCCCCTGCTTGTGTTCCCTCTCTCGCTGTGTCTCTCTCTGTCAAATAAATAAATAAAATCTTTAAAAAAAAAAAAAATGGAGAGAACTTACTCTCCTGTCTGGTAATGTCATAATGCAAGCAAATTAAAGAGGCATTGGAAGAAGACTTGGAAAATATTAGTGGACTAGAATAGTTAAGTGTCTGCCTTCGGCTCAGGTCATGATCTCCAGGGTCCTGGGATCGAGTCCTGCATCTGGTTCCCTGCTCAGTGGGGAGCCTGCTTCTCCCTCTCCCTTTGCTGCTCCCCCTACTTGTGCTCTCTCTCATGCTTTCTCTCTTCTCTTGTGCTCTCTCTTGCACGCGCATTTTCTCACTCAAATAAACCAATAAAATCTTTAAAAAAATTGGAACATGTGGCCTCACATCCCAATTTCATCCTTTATCTCACGAATGTTGTATTCTTTGTCTCCTCTGGGCCTGCTTGCCAACCTAACAAATGAATGGTTTCCTTACAGGAGAGTTATAAGCATCAAATATGGTTAATGTATGCAGGAACTCTTGATAACTTAGGTAAATATGTCAATTTCTAAGACACCAGTGTTGATTATTCTGTTACTACTCTAAAACTGGTTGATCCTGATGTGATTTATGTGGCATGCTCAAAAATCATTGTCACATGTAAGATAGCAGGAGTAGCCAGCTTACTTCTCTCAATAGCTGAGCAAGGTTTTATATCCTTTTAATGCTGACATGGTGAACAGCAGATTCCTTTGGAATCCTTTTCACTCTGGTGTGGTCTAGACATACGCAGGTGGAAATGTAATTTCCATGAAGCCAGGAGCACCGGGACAGACATCTCAGCTCCTTTCTTAGGTTCCAGCTCTATGCTAGCTTCTTCTACATGTGCTTTGTAATCACATATCCTAAAGTGACATCCTAAGTGAGAATCTCGACGTGGGCTTGGAAGATGACAATAACTTAGAACCACATGTGCTTCAGTAGCAGGAAAATTGGGTGTTGAATTAGGCTTTAACAAATATAAATAATTTGGATAGATTAAAATGTAAACTAAAGGGCATTCCAGGTCACAAAAACTCTTAAATGAATCCTACCATTAGAAAAGAAAAGCCAGTGGAAAATTGGACAAACTCGATGTCTGCTATGGTGGCTTTCGCATTCCTTTCTTTGCTCTGTAGAACTGACAGCATGAGATATTTATAAATACTGAAAATTTAGTAAAAAAATTTATTTTTTTAATATTGAAAAAGTGGTAGTAAGGGAATTATCTGTTTTGAATTAAAAATTAGAGTTTTCATTATAAAATTTCAACAAGCTACCATGCTTCCCTTGCCCTTTATTCATTTATCTGCAAGTGGTTAATTTTTTTTTAATTTTCTTTTATTATATTATGTTAATCACCGTACATTACATCATTAGTTTCTGATGCAGTGTTCCATGATTCATTGTTTGCGTATAACACCCAGTGCTCCATTCAATATGTGCCCTCTTTATTTTAAGGCACAACGGCTCCAATTTAATTTCCTTTCCCTCAGTCCAATGATGACATAAAGGATGTCTTTCTATAAAAGTGATTTTATATCTTCTATTGTAGTTGCCTCATACTATTATATATGCTGATGCTAATTCTATACAGATCCCTCTCCTTAGGTGAGTTGTTTTGTTTCTCCCTCCTATTTTGCTACCTATTGTATATTTTCTTTTGTCATTATTTGAGCAATCATTTAAAAATCATTTTGGATACCCATTGTTCCTTTTTTTTTCCATTTTCAGGGGAATTATAATGTTCAATGCTATAATTATAAGCTTTCATAAAGCGAAACACATATTTAGGTATTTGTGGCTGCTAATCATTTCCTTTTAAAGTTATGCTATATGGTTATTAGTTTCAAATTCTTAGTTCCCAAGTCTAGATTGTTGTCTTGGATTGGATTTTCTATTTTATAAGTTTAAAGTTGTCCACATAATTTAGAAATCTTCTGTTTATTGCATATTCTAAAGAATTTATAACATGCTATAGAAATAATGAATTATCGAGGTGGACTATTTCATTATGCTCAATAACTGTAACTTTATCATTCATTGCCCATTTCCACTAAATTCTGAGAGGTGCCTCAAATCCTAGTTCAATCAAATATATATTAAAGTACTACTAGTATTTGCCAAACACTGCACTGACGGTAGTAACAGACCCAAAGAGAATCTCTACCCTCAAGTCTTATTATTTATTTAGAGGGTAACACAGTAAGAAGTTATTCCACTTGCATGTGGTCTACAGTGAACACAAAATTTTTCCCAGGGGCCTATGATTGCTTTGCAAATTCTGTGAAGGCCTTATATAGTCAAAAGGGATTCTGACTCTAATCTTGTTGGAGCCAGTTTAAATAGCAGCTTTCTTCATTCAAAATACCTAACAATTCTTCCACACTTCTAAATTGAGTTGATGATCTTACCATAGAAGAATAGATAGAATTTGGATATTTTGTATAGTTGAGGAGTTACAGAATGTATTTCAGGCAAATGAAAAAAACATGAACCCAGAAGCAGGATGGTGATTGCATCACTCAGAAGTGTGATTGCAAGGCAACAAAAAACCCATTGGCAAGAGTAGGGTGAACAAAAGGATCAGGGAAAGGATTCATAGGCAAAAATGAAGAAAAATATAGGAAGGAAAGAAGGAATAGATTATGCTGAAAAGTTTGGGCAGAAGGATGACAGTAAAAGGACCTGGATGTTAAATCTCTTAATGAGCAGGTGTGATCAACAGGCAGACCAGCTTGGAACTGTAACATTAACCTACCACGTTATGATGACGGTTTGGACTGAGGTTTGGAAGTACCAGTGTAAAGGATTGACCAATGAGAGTTGTTTGTTTGTTTGTTTTCAGAAATAACAAATCTTAGTAAGTGTCTTGACAAAGGTTAAGAAGAAAGATGAATCAAAACAATTGTAAGATTTTAAGCCTGCTTGAACAAGAGTGATAATGACATACCTACAGACAAGGGCGCTGGGAAATGTGTTTACCTAGAGTCTGGGTATGGTTGGAGGTGAATCAAATACACATTCACTTTTTTCTTTCTTTTTAAGACACTTGTATTCTCTATTTTTATTTGTGGCCATTTTTCTTTCTGTCTTCCAAGCAGGACATCACTATATTAAATAAAAATAGCTACTGCTGACATTTATTAATTTATGTATTGTTCTAAGTGATTTATATATTTTGACTTGATTTATCCTCTCATCACTATAAGGTAGTTACTAAATTATTATTACAAAATTTTACAGATAAGGAAACTGAAGTCCAGGGGGAAAAATGCCTTGACCAAGGTCACAAAGCTAATAAGTTCTGGGGACAATTTTTGAAATCAAGTGGATTCCGCTCTAATCTACCGATACATACAGCTTCTCTCACCCCAAATACCCAGATTAGTATCACCAAGTTGCATTTACTCTACCTTTTTTTCTTTCTACATCCTTTTCTTTCTTAAGTATTATTCCATCATTCATATCCTCTTCAATTTTTACTCATTTGTTACACCAGGCTCACAACTGATCTCCTATCCTCGAAACTTTTCCTAGTTTAATGAATCCTCTATATTGGAAAACTGATCATGCTCCACTATCCCATTTAAAAACTTTCAATGGCATCCAATAACCTTTAATATGAAGTAAAAATAAGCATGTAAGGTAAGGCTATTTACAATCTAATGATTGTATATATACCTAACTTATTTTCCCCAAAACTCCCCTCAACAAATCTGCTTTCCAAGCAGAGACTCACTGCCACTCTGAGGTTGTGCATATTTTATACACCTCTTGGCTTTTGCATATACTAATTCAGTGGAGTGGAAAATTTCCATAGCTAACTAGAAAACCACTGATCAACTTTTCATGCTTGTAAAACATGCTGTGTTTGAGCCAACTGTCTGAGCCTGATTTTGTTTTTGTTTTTAACACGCACTTGGACTCATGGTTGCCAAGCCATGCCTGTGCAATTGAATGCACTGCATCAATCTAGGAGTGAGGCTTTTGCACAACTTTAGTCTCCTTGCTTCATTTTTAGGAGTCAAGTCAGAATAATCTGCTCACATTCTTCAGCTCATGTTTGTCTTTTTTGTGGTTCTCTTTATACTTAAATGTATGATTTTTGCATGAGCTCCTGGTACCACTTGCAAAATCCCTTTGGCCTCAGACAGTTTCATAGGTCTCTAGGCTCTCCTCTCTAATCAAAATGTACAAGTCTCCCATCTTTAGAGCTCTACTTTTGCTATATAACTATAACTAGTGATATGTTAATAAGATGAACAAATCCAAGCTACTGAACATATTAGAAAATCTGCTATTTCTTACAGTTTGAATATCTGCTTAACTCATAATAGAGGGCTCTTTGATAAGGCCTTTGTGGACTTAAGAAAATACCAGTAAATACAGTCATTTTGCTCTACTGCAGCAAAGTTGTGCAGGGTAACATCTGTTGTGGTTCAATGTTAGTAAGTCAATAGGTAATATGCTGCTTTTAGACAAAGCTAGCTTAAAAATGAGGTGACAGAGAAAGTTCACATGGAGTGAAATAATTTGCTATGATGAAAATAAATTGAATAAGATGAAAACAAATAAATTTGTTAGTTACAATCATATTCTTTTCTCCCCAGAACATCCTATATACAAATACTGTGCATGAGTTTTCTTTTTATGTAATTATAATTAAAATAAGTTGACACAAAAATCTAATATTTATAATTTTTTCAAGTTTACAGTGGATGAAGATAAATATAAATAACCACATCCAATAGTTTCCTTTGAAGTTTTGCATGAGAAGATACATTAGCCATAATGTAAAATTATATTCAAAGCTGAATCTCTGGAGAACATAGACGAGGACAGAATGTTGGAAGTTATCAAATCCTTTGATAATTGTACAATTTACACAATTTGGAATTAAGTTGTCTATCACTTTAAGATAAAAACTCAATTCCACATATATTTTGGCATAATAATTTAAATTATCATTCATATTTGGCCTCACAGCATTATCAGTAAATTTCATTTTGTAATTTATCTTTTTCAGATCATGGTTGGTCATCAAAAAGAGAAACCTACTCATACCAGCTCAAGTAAAATAGAACTTAGTAAAGATCTACTAAAACCCAGGAAAAGATGAGTAGTGAGGCATAAGGTAGAGGAAATAAGGGTGGCCCTTGAGACCCTGGAGGAAAAAGACCCTGGTAGGAAAAGACCCTGGACTGCAGACTTAGTATCTCCTCCTGCAATCCTCTGCTCTTTGGTTTTTATCCACCTTCTCTACTTAATGGAGGTCAACTCCAGTTTCAACCCAGCATACTTTTCAGTTTAAATATCTATCATCATCTCACCAGACTATTTTTTCTTAATTCTTGTGGGTCAACAACAAGAAAATGGCTTTGTTGGCTTTAAATTCAGCCATCAGTTCATGCAGTAGACTTGAGTTTCCTTAGGAAGAGGGTTTACAGTAATTATCTAGTGTTTTTAACATATTACTATTCTGAGCATGTTAATCTTATTATTTGGACTGTTCTTATATTATTTCTATGATTAATAATATTATAATTAATAATTATAATAATAATATAATAATATAATATATAATAATTAATAATTAATAATAATATTATTTTAAGCCCCAGATTGCTATGTATAAAAACATATTATGTAGTACAGAATTGGAAAAGTACCTTAATTTTATGATTTTTTAAAATGGTCTTAATACCTACCTTTCACAGGTTGGGTTGCCTGGGAAGCAGATTCTTTATTTTCTTTTAAAGATTTATTTCTTTTTATTTTAGAGAGAGAGCGCGAACATGTGGGCAGTGGGGAGGAGGACAGAAGGAGGAGAGAAGCAAACTCCCCACTGAGCTTGAGCCCAATATTGGGCTCCATCTCAGGAACTCAGGTATCATGACCTGAGCTGAAACTAAGAGCCAGATGCTCAATGGACTGAGCCAGTCAAGTGACCCAAGGAAGCAGACCCTACGATGGAGATTTCTTTCAAAAATTATAAATGGCAACCATTAAAGTTTCAAGTAATAAAAATCAATCCAAAAATTACATTTTTTTCAGTGTTGAACTTATTTGTAATTTTAAGTAGTATATTTGATACCCATATTACATAATTCTAATAGTTGAATAATTTTTTTTTTTTAAAGGTTTTATTTATTTATTTGAGAGAGAGAATGAGATAGAGCATGAGAGGGTCAGAGGGAGAAGCAGACTCCCTACCAAGCAGGGAGCCTGATGTGGGACTCGATCCCGGGACTCCAGGATCATGACCTGAGCCGAAGGCAGTCGCTTAACCAACTGAGCCACCCAGGGGCCCTAATTTTGAATTAAATATACCAAATAGCTTAAAATCATGTAAAATAATTAAAATAAATACTCTAGATCTCTTCCATCTAATAGAACATTTGCAAAATTTTATTTTGAGGCACCAGAATTTTCCTGCTTCATTGTAATTACTTATTTGCTCTTTGATAAGTCCCAGCAACAACAAATTTACATTTACCCTAGGTTCAACAAAATATCCATAATATAAATATGAAGCTGCATTTAAGCTAGTATTCATGCGTTTGTTAAATTTAAAGACAGGCTTAGAATTTGGATGAAAATGATTTTATCTTTCCTTGTTAATCAATGTCTGATTTTAAAAAGTTTAATCACACATTTACATATGTGCATTTCTTAGAAAAGGAATTACATAGATATGGCAAAACTGAACTGTGTCAATTAAATAACAATGGTTGTTTGAATATCTTCACCGTGTATATAATAAGGGGCTGTGATGTTAAGTTTATTATATTGATTAGCCCCAGTTTGTTATGTTTCAGGAAGTGAGTCTTCCTAGGAGTGAGCTAGTGGACAAGGCATAAATATTTTTAAGTCAAAGGCAGAGTGAGGTGAATTTTTATTGCAGAACTTTAAATGGATTATTTTACATTCTTAGAGCATCCATCAGAAAGAAAACTATTAGAAAACCAATGTGATTGTGTCAAGATGATGGGACTAAATTGGCCATGGCAAGATTTTGTCAGTGTTTTTGGCTGTTTTCATTATTGATTGCATAACATTGATTACGTTAACTGTGCAGAGCTCCAATTTGCTTATTAAGTTTGCTAAAATAATAGATTGACATTGGCAGAATTTCTTTTTATTTGAGTTGCTCAAGAAGAACTATTTCACATTACTTTGGGGCAATCTTAAAAACAAAACCTAACCTACCCTCCCTTAAATTCTAGATTAAATTCCAGATTTTAACTTTTTATTTATTCATTTAATTGTTGGAAATTTAGAAAAACCCAGTCATTAATATCCTATGATTGATAGAATTAAAAACAGTAGTGGATCATTAAGAACTTATATTATAGATAAGGAGCTAAATGATAGAATATCCTATTCTAAGAAAATAATGAGTAGCATAGTGACATGTTTGTTTGTTTCTAAACAATACTCAACATTAATGAACCAGGGGAATATATGTCTACCCCATTTACCCTGTGGTATCTTGGGCTGTTAAATAATGAAATAAGTTATGCCAACTGAAAATATTCAAGAATAGCAATAGATTATTCCTGTGGATCATACCTAAACACCAAAAAAAAAAAAAAAAAGTCCATGTTTTTTTTCTGCAATGCAGTCCCATATTCTATATGATATGTGATTATGATTTAGTGGAGGAAAAAGGTTCCAAGAACTTCCTCATCAAAAAAGATGAAAGTAGGGGCGCCTGGATGGCTCAGTTGATTAAGCGACCGCCTTCAGCTCAGGTCATGATCCTGCAGTCCTGGGATCAAGTCCCACATCTCCCTCTGACCCTCCTCCCTCTCATGCTCTGTCTCTCATTCTCTCTCTCAAATAAATAAAATCTTTAAAAAAAAAAAGATGAAAATATGCATCAGAGAAAGGTGGATTCCTGTTCATTGAATATGCCATTTTGGGAAAGGAGTAGACCTTGATCCGGCCTCGATTTCTGGGTGCTGCTCTTAGATATCCAAACTTTGGAAAGGAAGAAGTTTTGATAAGTTTTAAGGAATTAATTCCAATAAACATCATTGGTCAATGTTAAGAAGATTGTGAGGATATATGTAAAGACCCAGGTCTCCAAGGTGCATGTGTGAAGTGACAAAAGGATAAGAAGGCAAAAGTTCAACAGGGCCTTCACCTGCCTTGTTACACCTCTCCCACATGAGACCATGAAAACCCTGATGTCAGAATGTCAGAGTGCCAAAATGACTCTTGCATACACTAGCTCTGGGACTTGGGCAAATTACGTATGCCTTGTGCCTCAGTTTCCTCATCTGCAAAGTGGTGATAATATATAATACTTACAGGGTCACCACAAGTATCAAGTGAGTTAATATGTGTTAAGTGTTTACAACAGTACTATGTAGACATTAGCTCACCTTACTATATCTATGATTACTTTATATTTGTGTTAATGGCCCTCTGAGACAGGGGTGGGGTACAAGCATGAGTGGTGGGACTAAAGGTTTCAAAGTGGCAGAACCAGACATAGCCTCATCTTTTCAAGAGATTGACTTTTAATTCCTTCCATGTTAACAATTTGTTAACTTTCAAAATCCTCCTTTGCTATTTATATATCTACTTTTCTAAGAAGAAAATGCAGATTTAAGTCTTACATTAGGAGGAAATCAATTTCAGGCAAAATTTTCCCTGTTGGCAGTTTTCTTTCATCCTGTGCAGAACTCGAGTAGGAAAACAGTAACATTAATTGATCTATTAACGGTCTTTGAAACAATGAAAAAAATCTACTATAATTAAAATTTAATAAGCTTTAAATAGATCTGTGATATTTCTACACCATAGGAATTAAAATTATTGCAAGCATAAAGATAGGTAGGAATATTCTTAGAGCAGACCAAAGCATAATTTCTTATGGCATAAATCTGAGCTATTTTAGCCCCTTAACCTGCAACGTAAGTTCTTAATGATCCACACTGTGTTTAGGTGAATTTAACTTGCCTCTTCTTGCCATAATAGGTCAGAACATAAATATCTTCTTCAGGTTGCTGATATTTTATTATCCTAAGCTTAAAAATTTAGATATTTCACTCTGTCAAGATAAAACATATATGTTCTGTCAAAAGTTGAATTTTTCCTTTGTTGCATATTTTACTTAACTCAGTAGTCAATACGAAATAATTTTATAAAGTGAGCCAATTTCTTTAGGTACCTGTGGAAATATTTGGCAGTTAAATTCTTCTGGCATGCATACTAGGCAGTTCAAAGACAGATAGTCCTTGGGATGTGTTTTCTAAGGCTGAGAAAACTGGCTTGATTTGAAAGAAAAAAAAAATCCAGGTCAAATCATCCTTTCAAAGTTTTGTGCTATAAAACTCTAGGGGGTCTTCATCAAGGATTATTCATCCTTGGGTGAATCTGATGATGCTTCTTGATAAAAATCTTGTTTTTAGGTGTTTATAAAATTCATCCTGGGGAATCTAAATATTCCAGTTAATGTTAATACAGATTTTTCAGAAAAGGTTCAGCGGATTTATAGGTAACTCCCCCAGGCAAGTATTTGGGGTAAAGGACACAGATTAAGGTTTCTAACTCTTAAAATGCATTGTCTAAACTGTTTGGCCACCAAACATTCACCTTAAAAAAGCAACAAGAGGGACTAAAAACATATTGCCTCTCGGCTTAAAGAATGACTTTGGCTTTGAATCATCAAAACTCTAGTCATATGTGAGAGAGAAAGTCAGGGTCCTTGATATCTATCCCCTCCTGCATATGTGCTAAATTCTGTCCTTATATCTGATTATATATCTGAAAAGCCACATGCTTGAAATTAATTATCTCCATCCTTAGCAGATTATCATTCTTGATTTTGTAATTATTCTCTCAAATTTTAGAGGAATTTTCTAAGATTAAGGTATTTGAAAATTATTCTTACATTTTAGGAAAACTCATCAATGACACTTTCAGGTGCTGAATGGCCTCAATATAAAGTCCCAAATGACAATTTTTTGCAGAACTTAGCATGAAGAAAACAGATTTTACTTCAAAAATTGCTGTACATTTTTTGTTCACTTATTTGTCAAAGCAATCTTGATGGACTACTATGGGGGCCAGAGTCTGTGCTGGATGCTAGATACTCAGTAAAGCTCTCAGAAAGTTCATGGTCGAGTTGGGGAGATAGACAGGAAGGCGATGCTGTGAAGAGCTGTGAGAACATTGGAGGAGGGATGGTAGACCTTTTCCTTGGGAGACTCAGGAAGGTCTACATGGGAAGAGGTGACATTTGACATGGTGCTTAATCATAAATAAAATTTGTAGGTAGAAGAAGCGGAGAATATCTTAGACTCGAGTAGAAATTATAACTTTTGCAAAGGGATAGATGTGAAAGGTAAAGGTATACAGTCAGAAAAAGTACATGTGGATAGAGGGAGAAATTCCATACATCTAGTAAGGAAGGCTGGCAGGAGTTGAGATTGAAAAGGTACTCTCAGGGTAGGTCATAAAGGGTGTGGATGCTAAGCCAAGGAGTTTAATTTCACTCTTGGACACTCCATAATGGACTTCAAGCAGGGGAAGGACATGATCTAATTTATGAGATAACTTGTTTGTGAATTTCTTATAGAATAGGCTATTGTGGTGCCTTGAAGTTTCCTATATTTCCAGCACTTAGCTCAAGGGATGAGACAAATAGCATGTGCTTAATTATTATCTGTTGAGGTGAATACTCAGTCATGAGGCTGCTGCAAGATGAAATTAAGGTAAGGATGAAGAGCAATGTTCAATTTGGGGTATATTTTACTACTGAGTTCTCTTTTGGATATTGACATGCCCATAAATTTTTCCTCCTTTCCTGAAAGCTAGGAAATTGAAAGCTATATGATTATTATATGTGGTCCTCATAGTTGACATGTATGCTCCTTCCTTTTCATGGATTTTGTTTTGTTTCAATTTCATTTATTCTTTCATGACTTACAAGCCACTCAAGTAGGTTTTGAGGATATGTTGGGTGAAAATCAATCCATATTTATTAAAAAATTCACTAGGCAAACACTGCTTATGTACTTCAGGACTATTCAGCCCCAGATGACAGTGAAGGCTCATGCTCGGTGATGCACCCTCTGGAAGAGACCTGCAGCCGGTTCCAACAAGTCGACACGTCATTCTTGTTTCCTGAAGACTACAATTATAAAACCTCTACATCCTCCTTATGATGTTCACTTGTCTTTTTAATTCTCATGTTTTCAGAAATATATAACCATTAAGTTTTCATGCATGAGTATAATTTCTAAACCTAGTTCAGAAAAAAGGATGTACATATCACTTAAACTCTTTGGCCTTCTGGGATTCCCTGCTAACTTTATTTTAATAATTTTGAAAGTGTTAAAGGCAATCTATGAATATTGGATTTCTATGAACTATTCTTTGAACTAGAACCACATAAAACTTTAATTATCAGCACTTGTTACTTGAACTTTCTTGTTAATACTATAAAAACAACTCATAAAAACCAACCTAACCATTATTTGGCTTGGTAGAAGACACCTCAGTATTCAAGTTTGCCTTAGAATCATCACATTGCAGGAGGGCTATGAAATAAGCACTACCTCTGAAAGCAGGAAATGTGGACCTCTCAAAATCACCAAAGCAACTCACTTCAGAGTATAACTTGGACAAAGTCACACAATTCCCTTAAACCCTACTGCCTCATAGTTAAGACAGAAAGGATAACCTCACAGAATTATTAAGAAAATTGAAACAATACATAAAGTACCTCAATAAAATATACTCAATTGAATGTGTATTAACATTTGTATAAGTGAAATATAGAAATTGTAGTTCTGGGACATTGCATTTAACACACTGCCAGTAAGTTTACTGTAAAATTAATATTTATTTTCATTATGAGAAACCATGAGAAACCATGTTTTACCGCTGTTTGCCTATTATCCATCTCTCCCGAATTGAACTAAGGCTGACAGAAGTTAAAAATATTTCTCCTGTGATAAAGCAACTATTTCCTAAATGTGATAGTTTACTGATAAAACTGAGTTATTACTGATCTTATGTCAAAGTGAAAAGCATGGCATAACTATGCTTCTGATGGGACAAATTTGGTTATTCACATTTGAAAACTCTTGTCATCATTAGCGTGATAATTTAATAATTTTTTTAAACACGATAGATATTCTTTAATTTTTAAAAAATTTTTTTTATTATTTTATGTTAATCACCATACATTACATCATTAGTTTTTGATGTAGTGTTCCATGATTCATTGTTTGCATATAACACCCAGTGCTCCATGCAGAACGTGCCCTCTTCAATACCCATCACCAGGCCAACCCATCCTCTCACCCCCCTCCCCTCCAGAACCCTCAGTTTGTTTTTCAGAGTCCATAGTCTCTCATGGTTTGTCTCACCCTCCGATATCCCCCCGTTCATTTTTCCCTTCCTGCTATCTTCTTATTTTTTTTTAACATATAATGTATTACTTGATTCAGAGGTACAGATCTCTGATTCAACAGTCTTGCACACTTTACAGCACTCACCATAGCACATAGCCTCCCCAATGTCTATCACCCAGCCACCACATCCCTCCCACCCCCCACCACTCCAGCAACCCTCAGTCTGTTTCCTGAGATTAAGAATTCCTCATATCAGTGAGATCATATGATACATGTCTTTCTCTGATTGACTTATTTTGCTCAGCATAATACCCTCCAGTTCCATTGGCATCGTTGCAAATGGCAAGATTTCATTCTTTTTGATGGCTGCATAATATTCCATTGTTTATATATATTACATCTTCTTTATCCATTCATCTGTTGATGGACATCTTGGCTCTTTCCACAGTTTGGCTATTGTGGACATTGGTGCTATAAACATCGGGGTGCATGTCCCCTTTCGGATCCCTATAATTGTATCTTTGGGGTAAATACCCAGTAGTGCAATTGCTGGGTCGTATGGGAGCTCTATTTTCAACTTTTTGAGGAACCTCCATACTGTTTTCCAGAGTGGTTGCACCAGCTTGCATTCCCACCAACAGTGTAGGAGGGTTCCCCTTTCTCCGCATCCCTGCCAACATCTGTCATTTCCTGACTTGCTAATTTTAGCCATTCTGACTGGTGTGAGGTGATATCTCATTGAGGTTTTGATATGGATTTCCCTAATGCCGAGCGATGTTGAGCACTTTTTCATGTGTCTGTTGGCCATTTGGATGTCTTCTTTGGAAAAATGTCTGTTCATGTCTTCTGCCCATTTCTTGATTGGATCATTTGTTCTTTGGGTGTTGAGTTTGATAAGTTCTTTATAGATTTTGGATACTAGCCCTTTATCTGATATGTCATTTGCAAATATCTTCTCCCATTCTGTCGGTTGTCTTTTGGTTTTGTTGACTGTTTCTTTTGCTGTGCAAAAGCTTTTTATCTTGATGAAGTCCCAGTAGTTCGTTTTTGCCCTTGCTTCCCTTGCCTTTGACAATGTTTCTAGGAAGAAGTTGCTGCGGCTGAGGTCGAAGAGGTTGCTGCCTGTGTTCTCCTTTAGGATGTTGATGGACTCCTGTCTCACATTTAGGTCTTTCAACTATTTGGAGTCTATTTTTGTGTGTGGTGTAAGGAAATGGTCCAGTTTCATTCTTCTGCATGTGGCTGTCCAATTTTCCCAACACCATTTGTTGAAGAGACTGTCTTTTTTCCATTGGACATTCTTTGCTGCTTTGTCGAAGATTAGTTGACCATAGAACTGAGGGTCCATTTCTGGACTCTCTATTCTGTTCCATTGATCTATGTGTCTGTTTTTGTGCCAGTACCATACTGTCTTGATGATGACAGCTTTGTAATAGAGCTTGAAGTCGGGAATTGTGATGCCACCAGCTTTGCTTTTCTTTTTCAACATTCCTCTGGCTATTCGGGGTCTTTTCTGGTTCCATACAAATTTTAGTATGATTTGTTCCATTTCTTTGAAAAAAGTGGATGGTATTTTGATGGGGATTGCATTGAATGTGTAGATTGCTCTAGGTAGCATTGACATCTTCACAATATTTGTTCTTCCAATCCATGAGCATGGAACGTTTTTCCATTTCTTTGTGTCTTCCTCAATTTCTTTCATGAGTATTTTATAGTTTTCTGAGTAAGATCCTTTGCCTCTTTGGTTAGATTTAGTCCTAGGTATCTTATGGTTTTGGGTGCAATTGTAAATGGGATCAACTCCTTAATTTCTCTTTCTTCTGTCTTGCTGTTGGTGTATAGGAATGCCACTGATTTCTGTGCATTGATTTTATATCCTGCCACTTTACTGAATTCCTGCATGAGTTCTAGCAGTTTTGGGGTGGAGTCTTTTGGGTTTTCCACATAAAGTATCATATCATCTGCAAAGAGTGAGAGTTTGACTTCTTCTTGCCAATTTGGATGCCTTTTATTTCTTTTTGTTGTCTGAGTGCTGTGGCTAGGACTTCTAATACTATGTTGAATAGCAGTGGTGATAGTGGACATCCCTGCCGTGTTCCTGACCTTAGGGGGAAAGCTCTCAGTTTTTCCCCATTGAGAATGATATTCGTTGTAGGTTTTTCATAGATGGCTTTTATGATATTGAGGTATATACCCTCTATCCCTATACTCTGAAGAGTTTTGATCAAGAAAGGATGCTGTACTTTGTCAAATGCTTTTTCTGCATCTATTGAGAGGATCATATGATTCTTGTTCTTTCTTTTATTAATGTACTGTATCACATTGATTGATTTGCGGATGTTGAACCAACCTTGCAGCCCAGGGATAAATCCCACCCGGTCATGGTGAATAATCCTTTTAATGTACTGTTGGATCCTACTGGCTAGTATTTTGGTGAGAATTTTTGCATCCGTGTTCATTAAGGATATTGGTCTGTAATTCTCCTTTTTGATGGGGTCTTTGTCTGGTTTGGGGATCAAGGTAATGGTGGCCTCATAAAATGAGTTTGGAAGTTTTCCTTCCATTTCTATTTTTTGGAATAGTTTCAGAAGAATAGGTATTAATTCTTCTTTAAATGTTTGGTAGAATTACCCCGGGAAGCCGTCTGGCCCTGGGCTTTTGTTTGTTGGGAGATTTCTGATTACTGCTTCAATTTCCTTAGTGGTTATAGGTTTGTTCAGGTTTTCTATTTCTTCCTGATTCAGTTTTGGTAGTTGATACATCTCTAGGAATGCATCCATTTCTTCCAGGTTATCTAATTTGCTGGCATAGAGTTGCCCATAATATGTTCTTATAATTGTTTGTATTTCTTTGGTGTTGGTTTTGATCTCTCCTCTTTCATTCATGATTTTGTTGTTTTGGGTCATTTCTCTTTTCTTTTTGGTAAGTCTGGCCAGGGGTTTATCAATCTTGTTAATTCTTTCAAAGAACCAGCTCCTTGTTTCATTGATCTGTTCTACTGTTCTTTTGGTTTCTATTTCATTGATTTCTGCTCTGATCTTTATTATTTCTCTTCTCCTTCTGGGTTTAGGCTTTATTTGCTGTTCTCTTTCCAGCTCCTTTAGGTGTAGGGTTAGGTTGTGTACTTGAGACCTTTCTTGTTTCTTGAGAAAGGCTTGTATGGCTATATACTTTCCTCTTAGGACTGCCTTTGCTGTATCCCAAATATTTTGAACAGCTGTGTTTTCATTTTCATTGGTTTCCATGAATTTTTTTAATTCTTTAATTTCCTGGTTGACCCGTTCGTTCTTTAGTAGGATGCTCTTTAGCCTCCATGTATTTGAGTTCTTTCTGACTTTCCTCTTGTGATTGAGTTCTAGTTTCATATATGCAGGGAATGATCCCAATCTTTTGATACTCGTTGAGACCTGATTTGTGACCTAGGATGTGATCTATTCTGGAGAATGTTCCATGGGCACTAGAGAAGAATGTGTATTCTGTTGCTTTGGGATGGAATGTTCTGAATATACCTGTGAAGTCCATTTGGTCCAGTGTGTCATTTAAAGTCTTTATTTCCTTGTTGATCTATTGCTTAGATGATCTGTCCATTTCTGTCAGGGGGGTGTTAAAGTCCCCCACTATTATTGTATTGTTGTCGATGTGTTTCTTTGCTTTTGTTATTAATTGGCTTATGTAATTGGCTGCTCCCATGTTAGGGGCATAGATATTTACAATTGTTAGATCTTCTTGTTGGATAGACCCTTTAAGTATGATATAGTGTCCTTCCTCGTCTCTTATTATAGTCTTTGGTTTAAAATCTAATAAGGATTGCCACCCCAGCTTTCTTTTGGTGTCCATTAGCCTGGTAAATGGTTTTCCACCCCTTCACTTTCTTTTTTTTTTTTTTAAAGATTTTTATTTATTTGACAGAGAGAAACACAGTGAGAGAGGGAACACAAGCAAGGGGAGTGGGAGAGGGTGAAGCAGGCTTCCTGCGGAGCAGGGAGCCCGATGCGGGGCTCGATCCCAGGACCCTGGGATCATGATCTGAGCCGAAGGCAGACGCTTAACGACTGAGCCACCCAGGCACCCCTCCACCCCCTTCACTTTCAATCTGGGGGTGTCTTTGGGTCTAAAATGAGTCTCTTGCAAACAGCATATCAATGGGTCTTGTCTTTTTATCCAATCTGATAGCCTGTGTCTTTTGATTGGGGCATTTAGCCCATTTACATTCAGGGTAACTATTGAAAGATAGGAATTTAGTGCCATTGTATTGCCTGTAAGGTGACTGTTACTGTATATTGTCTGTGTTCCTTTATGGTCTATGTTGCTTTTAGGCTCTCTGCTTAGAGGACCCCTTTCAATATTTCTTGTAGGGCTGGTTTCGTGTTTGCAAATTCCTTTAGTTTTTGTTTGTCCTGGAAGCTTTTTATCTCCCCTTCTATTTGCAATGACAGCCTAGCTGGATATAGTATTCTTGGCTGCGTATTTTTCTCATTTAGTGCTCGGAATATATCATGTCAGTCCTTTCTGGCCTGCCAGGTCTCTGTGGATAGGTCTGTTGCCAATCTAATGTTTCTACCATTGTAGGTTACATATCTCTTCTCCCGAGCTGCTTTCAGGATTTTCTCTTTGTCTCTGAGACTCGTAAGTTTTACTATTAGATGTCGGGGTGTTGACCTATTTTTATTGATTTTGAGAGGGGTTCTCTGTGCCTCCTGGATTTTGATGCCTGTTTCCTTCCCCAAATTAGGGAAGTTCTCTGCTATAATTTGCTCCAATATACCTTCTGCCCCTCTCTCTCTTTCTTCTTCTTCTGGGATCCCAATTATTCTAATGTTGTTTTGTCTTATGGTATTGCTTATCTCTCGAATTCTGCCCTCGTGATCCAGTAGTTGTTTATCTCTCTTTTTCTCAGCTCCTTTATTTTCCATCATTTGGTCTTCTATATCGCTAATTAACTCTTCTGCCTCATTTATCCTAGCAGTTAGAGCCCTCATTTTTGATTGCACCTCATTAATAGCCTTTTTGATTTTGACTTGGTTAGATTTTAGTTCTTTTATTTCTCCAGAAAGGGTTTCTCTAATAACTTCCATGCTTTTTTAAAGCCCAGCTAGTATCTTTAAAATCATCATTCTGAACTCTAGTTCCAACATTGTACTAATGTCCGTATTGAGTAGGTCCCTGGCAGTCGGTACTGCCTCTTGTTCTTTTTGTTGAGATGATTTTTTCTGTCTTGTCATTTTGTCCAGAGGAGAATAGATGAATGAGAGAACAAAATGCTAACAGGGTACCAACGTCCCCAGAAAATATACTCTAAACAAATCAGAAAAGAGCTGAGACCGGGAGAAAAGAAAGGGAAAGAAAGAAAAAAGAGAAAGAAAAAAAAAGAAAAAAAAAAGATAAAAAGAAACAAAAACGGAACAAAACAAAAAAACAGAATATGATCAAACATGATCAGGCTGGTGCATAGATCGGTGCCACACACTAGATTTTGGGTGTATTTTGGTCTGTTAGAAGAAAGTGCCTCCCAAAATTTTAAAGGAAGAAAACTTATATATGTACAAAAATAAGGGTTAATATGATGAAGGGATGGAATATGACTGTAAAGATGAAAATTATAAAAGATTTTATAAAAGGAATTGATAAGATAATAGTTGTTTGAAAAAAGAAAGAAGAGGATTAAAAAAAAAAAAGGGAGAGAATGTGATCAGGCAGGAGACTAGAACAAACCCATACAGTAGAGATTTAGGGTATATTTTGATCTGTTACAAGAAACTGTATCTCAGAATATATATATGCCAAAAATAAGGGTAACTACTATGAAGGGATAGAATATGACTCTAAAAATGAAAAATAAAAATGTTTTTTTAAAAAAGGGATTCATAAGATGTTGGTTGAAAAAGGGAAAAAGAAAAATTCCAAAAAAAAAAAAAAAAAGACAGCTAAAAAAAAAATTAACTTTGAAAGACTAAAGAATCATGGTAAAAAAGCCATGGATTCTATGTGCAGTATTCCCCTAGCGCTGGAGTTCTGCTGTTCTCATTGATCGGTAAACTTGGTCTTGGCTGGCTGTTCTTGCTGATCTTCTGGGGGAGGGGCCTGTTGCCGTGGTTCCCAAAATGTTTGCTGGAGGTGGAATTGCCCCGCCCTTGCCTGGTCCGGGCTAAGTAATCTGCTTGGGTTTGCTCTTGGGAGCTTTTGTTCCTGCAAGCTTTCCCTTGGGCTTTGGAGGAGACTGAAAATGTCAGCCTCCCAATCTCCACCCCGGAGGAGCCGAGAACTCGGGTCCCCACTCCTCAGTGCGCCCCCAGAGAAAAGCAATCACTTCCGTCTCCCCGGTCTCCGGCCACACTCCGTGCTCACCCGGCCTGTGACTGAGCATTTCTTTCTCTGGCATACAACCCCGTGTGGAGTCTCCAAACCCAGCAGCTCCCTGCGGTACGCTCCCACGCCGCTTCTCCCCGGGGGAGGAAGGTGAGTCTCCCTGGATCTGCCGCTTGTTGGGTCCCTGCTGGAGGAGCAGTGGCCCGACTGTCCCGGGTGACAGTTTATGGCAACCCCGAGCTGAGAGCCTGCTCCTCGGCTCAGTCTCTGCAGCTGGCTTCCCCGCTCCAATACCTGGGAGCTCTGCCGCACTCAGGCACCCCTGGTCTTTCTGTGACCCTGAGGGTCCTGAGACCACACTATCCCACGAGGGTTCCACCCCCCGCTTAGCCACTGGAGCGACGTCCCTCAGCGGAGCCGACTTCTAAAAGTTCCAACTTTGTGCTCCACGGCTCTATCACTTGCCAGAAGCGGCGGATGGAGGCCCCCTTCCCCGCCGTCTATCCTCCCGAATATCACCTCGGATTCACTTCTCTGCACGTCCTACCTTCCAGAAAGTTGTCGTTTTTCTGTTCAGATAGTTGTTGCTATTCTTTTCTTTGATCTCCTGTTGAGTTAGTAGGTGTTCAGAATGGTTTGATCCCTATCCAGCTGAATTCCTGGGGCCAGACGAAATCCAGGTCTCCTACTCCTCCGCCATCTTGCTCTGCCCCCGATAATTTAATAATTTATAAATACTTCATAGCAGTCTGCTGAAGAGTTAATGTCTTATCAAAGGATCAGTTCAAAGTAAGTTAACTTCCTTAGTTTTTCTGATTTAAAACTGCTTTACCTAATAAATACTAGGAAATTTCTCTAGTTCATTGAGTGAAATAAGGAACAAATTAATTTATAGATTACAATTATCAGGGTAATCATAAATTATTTCTGGTTTTCAATTAAATTTCCAACTGATTCTATTTTCAGAATGTAACTTTTTAAGATGTTTCAAATAAAGTGGATAATGTCATGATTATTTTAATAATTTTATTCCATTATTGAATTGGCCTAATTTAGGACAACTTAAGTGAGCATTTGCCCTCATTCCCACAGGATTTATGATGCTCATTCCCAAATTATTTATGAGGTATTTCTTCTCATTCCCAAAATATTTATGATGTATTTCTCCTCATTCCCAAACTATTTCTTAAGCTAAAATCTAACAGGTAAGGATATGTTTTTGGTGACAGAATCTTGTACATATTTAAAGTCCCATTGTCAAACATTAGCTGCCTAAAACCACATGATTTAGCAATACAGCCTTGAATACAATGTATATCACCTCACAATTGATTTGAACGTGTACCCTTGGAAGGACTGAGCTTATGCTTCTTAAAATCATATTTGTCCCTGCTCTTCCCTGTTTATCTATCTGTTTTATATGAAGAAGTTAGTGTTGATTTTCCAGATTGGTGATGTGGAAGCTCTGAAACACCAAACCTACAATGATTTCAGTGTTTGATGAGTAATAATTTACTAGAAACCCATTTAATACTGCTAAAACCACATAGGAGAACAAGTGTATTGACTGCTTTTTGTCAGATCTCACAATAATTAGGCTTTCTAACACATTAGATGAATTAACTCAAAAAGTCTTAGTAACAACTGCATATTGGAAAGAGAAATTCCTATTTTCTTTCTATAAATGTCAAGATAGCCCAAGAATCAATGCACCTACAATGTTACTTTATACATCATAATGTTCACTAGAATATCCTGATATGAACTGGAAACAATTGTTCTGTTGCTTATATTCATGTCACTATAGGCAAGGGTAAAAACATGTGTTCTCAGATTTTCAAGGCCAAAATAATTCCTAATTATGACATGTTTTATAGTATAATGGACACATTAAATCTGAACAAATTAGATTTCTATATCACTTCATTGTAATTGAAATTTTAACTGAGTTTTTGAAATTATAAAGAAATAAGAAGGGGCGCTTGGGTGGCTCAGTTGGTTAAGTGACTGCCTTTGGCTCAGGTCATGATCCTGGAGTCCCGGGATCGAGTCCCGCATCGGGCTCCCTGCTCAGTGGGGAGTCTGCTTCTCCCTCTGACCCTCCCCCCTCTCATGTGCTCTCTATCTCTCAAATAAATAAATAAAATCTTAAAAAAAAAAAGAAATAAGAAGATAACCACTTGATTTTGTTCTCCTTTCTAATTTGATTATCTACTTGCAGCTAGATATTAGGGGTCCAATCACATATTCCTTTTACCCTCTGTCTTTTTAAACACTGGTAGAACCTCAAGAGACAAAAGGAAATACAAGTATTGGCTGTTATAGTACTAGGTTTCCTGACAAAGCTGGTAGGCTTTATTGGAGATCACAGTCACATCTCTGACTTCCTATTTAATTCATGATAACCAAGCTCACTGCATTCCATTTGCCTTCAAGTTAAAGGTCAAGGAGCTGGAAGATGGTGCCTGACCCCAAAATCCATCGAACTCCTATTGTTCAGCCTGCCTGGGAAGATGGCTTGCTCAGAAAGTCTTCCAGCCTGGAGACTGGGAGCACAAGGGCTATTATATATAAAGATTATAGAGTCCAGGTGGAGTTGAAAAAGTAAGGGTACATGGCATGTGTAAGCATTGACCTGTATTATAGAGGAACAAAGACCAGTGAATGCTAGATTCATAACAACTTTACCTATCTATGTGGAGAGAAAAATAATAGTATGGACAATGGGGTGGAAGTTGTGGAAACAGTATTCCTATGCTCTCCACTAACTAGTAAGGAGAAGAGAAATATCCTGGACTGTGGGCTGAAATTGGAGTAGGAGTTAGAAGCAAAAGTTACCCCCACTCTAGTGTGCTTCCTGTCTCTATTACAACAGACATGCTAAAAATGCAAAAAATTTGGACATAGAGAATGAGACACTATTAACTTAAATTATGCAAATAGAGTTAGGAGCATAGTATTTCAATTTGTTGATTATTCCACAATTTCTATCTTATAATTTTATTCTTGTATTTTTAAAGTTTTTGTTTATTCATTTGACAGAGAGAGAAAGAGAGAGAACAAGCAGGGGGAGGGGCAGGCGGAGAGGGAGAAACAGGCTCCTGGCTGAGCAGAGAGTCTGACGTGGAGCTAGATCCCAAGACCCTGGGATCATGACCTGAGCCGAAGGCGGACGCTTAACTGACTGAGCCACCCAGCTGCTCCTTATTCTTGTATTTTTAAATACAAATACTAATTATCTCCTTTCTTACAAACCTGGATATAGCATGGAAAGTATATTCAGTTTCAACAAAACCACCGCCCTCTTCTCTTATGACCCCTACCTCATTTCATATAGCAAGTTCAAGGCTGAGTACATAGCTAGTTCATCAGTTGTAAAGTTGATCCCATAAAGACTATGTTCTTTCACTTGAATATGAAAGATCTTTAGAATTTTGTAAATATCCTGTGCTGCAAATAGTATTACAAAAAGTTCAATGAAATTAAAGTTTTTAAGAAACGATCAAATGGTACTGGTAACCAAAGTGATCATTTATCTTACAAAAAATGAAAAAAATCATCCTATCCAAGAATTTTTATGATAGGAATAATTTAAATTACATTATTTATATATTTATATATTATATATATTTATAATAAGGGAAATGTTTGCTTAGAAAATATCGAGAGAAGAAATTGAAGACTTCATAGCTCTATTGTGTGACCAGTATGAAGCAATAATTCCAACACTTTGAAATAATCTTCATAAAAAAATTTGCCTTATTATTCAAATTATCTATTCCCTAAAAATACACAACATAATATAGACAGGACCATATATCATATAAGGCAAGTTTCTAGTGAAGTTGAAGAGGGAAGGGAATGCATTTTGATTTCAATACGAAGACCATAGTAAGAGATTATCTTCATCACATTTTTTTTTAATTTTCAAATTGAAACATACTGTTTCCTAGATATACAATAAAAATCAACTGGACGAAGTTTGGACTAAATGATTCTAAAACAGAGATACTCAAGTCAGGACAATATAAGTACTTAGAAACTCAAAGAAGGGAAGAGATTTCTAATCTTCATTTCCAAATTGAGAAAAAAAATTCACTGGTTACTTTCTACAGAATTCTATTGGGTTCTGGCTTCTACGACAATAAGCTTTTTTCATTTTGTTTTGCTTTTTTCAAAAAAACAAAATGAAGAGTAGCTACCACAAATAAAGTGTTTAGAAGGAAAAGACTTGCAGACAAGTACACCTTTAATAAAGTGATAAAGCAATGCCAAGGGCTTTAACACTTGAGAACTTTCCTGAATAGAATGACAGGTGTTTATCTAGCCTTACTAAAATTAGTTATATTATGCTTTCTACTGCTCTAGTAGTTTGGGTGCCTAACATTCTGAATATCTAACATTTTCATGTTAACAGAGGCACAACTGGTAGAAACAACAAAACTGGAGTATAACAAAAAAAAAAAGCACGTAAGTGAAAAAGTTAACGAAATATTACAAAAAAGTAAATTCTTACTTTTAATTATTCATATTGGCTAAAGCAATGTAATAATGCCCATTTTAAGCTAAATTTAAAAAAGTGTAAGTTTCTAATAAAGCAATGTAAAATAATTGAAAGAGCATTGCTGTAGGGTCAAGAATTAGGGATTCTTTTTCCAATGTTCAATTATGGGTAGCTCTTTGTATTTTGGGTCTCAGTTTCCTCATCCTTAAAATAAGTTATTTATGGAAGAATGAGTTCTAATTTTGATCCAAGCCCTAAGATGATATTACTGAGGAAGAATGGTAACCACATGACTGGCATGACCTCTGTTTCTCCATGTATGCTTTTTCTTCAGGCTCGGACTCAAGTGGTTGCTGCATTTTTATAAAATTTAAGATCTTAGGGGCGCCTGGGTGGCTCAGTCGTTAAGCGTCTGCCTTCGGCTCAGGTCATGATCCCAGGGTCCTGGGGTCGAGCCCCGCATCGGGCTCCCTGCTCCGCGGGAAGCCTGCTTCTCCCTCTCCCACTCCCCCTGCTTGTGTTCCCTCTCTCACTGTGTCTCTCTCTGTCAAATAAATAAATAAAATTAAAAAAAAAATTTAAGATCTTAGACCAGTGGTTTTCAATCTTGTTGATTTCAGGACTCCCTTATGCTCTTAAAAATTATTGAGGACCCCAAAGAGCTTTTGTTTATGTGGATTACATTTCACTGCATTAAAGCTTAAGTGATCACTAATGTTAAGTATCTCTCTCCAATTGCTACCTTGGCTCTCCTCCAAGCCTCTGGTCTCATCAGTTTTAGCATGATTGAGCTTGATCTTCAGAGAAAAAGAATTAATTTCCTTATCAATCCTTCAGATTAAACACTGTGACCTCAGCGGCTCTTCTCATGCTTTAGAACCTTTTTCTGGGTTATTCTCCAGGCAGATCTTTGCAACCTTCTCAAAATGGATCAATAAAATATCATTTCTTCTGACTCGCTTACATAACTCATATCTACCCTCCCCTGCTGGAAGAGGCTGGAAATTTTTGTTCAGGCAACTTGAAAAGAAAAAAAAAATGTTTTAAATCAGTTTTGTTTTTAAATTACAGAAATTTTAAATTACAGAAATATCATTTTACAATTCAAGAGCTGTGGCAAGACCCTCATCTGATGCTTTTAAAATGGTTATGGTTATTCTTTCATCCTCAAATTTTATATTTAAAAATGTTTTCCATACTTGTATGAAGGTTAAAGGCACTGTATTCCCTGAAACATTCAAATTCTATTCTGGAAATAAATGATTCTTCATGACTTGCCTGCCTGACAACGTAGTTGATTGTTTCTTTTCTTTCTTTTTTTAAATTTAAATTCAATTAGCCAACATATAGCTGATTGTTTCTTAATGTGCACTTAGTGGTTGCAGATTCATAGACCTCTCTCTCGGGCTACTAAATCAGACTTCTCTCTTCTCAGAATTCTCTCAGAATTTCTCTCTCTGAAATTCTGTGTTCTTTAGAGTGTGGCATATAGTTATACTATAGTTCTTCCTTCCACTCATGGTTGCTAGGGAAAAAAAACCTTCAGTGGCATCCAATGGATTTGATGTGATTAGGAAAACATAGAGACTGCGATCATGGCTGCATTAAAATAATAATCAATTCCAGTTCTACAGGGTGCACACTAATGAATATAATATGATGTGAAATAATTTCCCTGTGGTGAAAGGGTATTTTGCAATCATATAAATCAAAAAGGTCTGAGTCTTTCTCAGAAGCAACTCTCTATCATACAAAATAATCATAAACGGATAGATGGCTATTGTTCTGTTCTAGAATGGCAACAATTATATATATATGTGATACTTGTAAAATGCAAAGAATAAAAAAGAACAGAAAAATAACATTGCAAACTTTTTTTAGTGTTACTTTTGGAACAACATGGGCAAGAAGTGAGCCCATTCATGAAAATCGGTGCATATAATTCCCTCCTCCCACACACATTTTGATGAAGGCATTATTGTTTGTAATGAATACTGGGAATCAATTTTTTTTTCATTCATTTACTCTTTTGTTCTCCAAAATGCTATAATGCATATTCAAATCTACCCAGTAGGAAATTTAGCCTACCAGTAAATGACTGCATACAGGTAGTGATAATTTGAAGATTGCTTTGAAGAAAAATGAAAGACAAATAAGTTCAAATTGCTAAATCTAAAAAGCATAAAAAATAAAAAATAATAAAATAAAAAGCACAGAGGGGAGAATAAATACAATGATATAATATCTACATGAAATTTCATGGACAGGGTATTTTTCAATGAATATGTTCATGACTAATTTTCAGGCACCATATAACCTTTTCAAATCTTAATGAAAATGCACATTATCATGTATATCACACACATTGAAGAGACATCCATAAGATGAGTGAAAATCTTAGCAAAAATGTTGATTTTCTTTTATAAAATGTGTTTTCTTTCTAAAAACCTTTAAGAATATAAGACTGTTGAATCACAGATCTGTACCTCTGAAACAAATAATACAGTATATGTTAAAAAAAAAAAAAGAAGAAGATAGCAGGAGGGGAAGAATGAAGAGGAGGGAAATCGGAGGGGGAGACGAACCATGAGAGATGATGGACTCTGAAAAACAAACTGAGGGTTCTAGAGGGGGGTGGTGGGAGAATGGGTTAGCTTGGTGATGGGTATTAAAGAGGGCACATTCTGCATGGAGCATGGGTGTTATACGCAAACAATGAATCATGGAACACTACATCAAAAACTAATGATGTAATGTATGGTGATTAACATAACATAATAAAAAAATAAAAAAATAAAAAAAAAGAATATCCCACACTGACCTTTATCTAGTGCCATTCTCAAAATTGTTTTTGCTGATATAACATACAAAATTCTTTTAAAGTATAAAAGAATTCATTCATGAATGCTTTTCTTTTCGTTCTTCCTTAAGAAGATGAAGGTACATGAAAAGATTATACAATACTTAAAAATACAGACTTTATGAAAACAATTATTTTTATTTTTTTATGATTTTATTTATTTATTTGAGGGAGAGAAAGCAAGCAGGACCGGCTGAGGGGCAGAGGGAGAAGCAGACTCCCACTGAGGATGGAGCCCAATGTGGGCCTTGATGTGGGGCTCAATCCCGGGACTGTGGGATCATGACCTGAGCTGACAGCAGACACTTAACTGACTGAGCCACCCAAGTGCCCCAAACAATTATTTTTCAAAATCAAAACACCTCTATACAAAATCTGATAACAAAAGGTGACTATCAGTGCACTACACAAAAAGTAAATTGTTCTATATTTTATTATGTTTTGAAATAATAGGTCATATTTAATTTTTAAATATCTATATTTTAAGACCAAAATATCGGTCAGATACTTGGCCAAATCAAGGGAAAGTCATCCAATTTTCAATTTTGCCTTGTTCTCCTAATTTGTGAATCTTGAATGTGAATCACACATGTGTCAATGGAAATAAAGCCTTAAAGATCATTTATAAAATGTGTTAGACTTAGTGCCCACAGAGTGAGGGCAGTCTCTGCATCCTAACAGCCACTTGACTTCCTACCCAGGGATGTCTGAGTATTCAAGACATTCAGACCCCAACCTTCCTTAGGTGGTGCTTTGGCCTCATCTGTTCTGTCTTCCTTCTTTCCTGCTAAGACCTTTTTACATTATGAGTAGCAAAGATAAGGGACACTAATAATTGATTCTAAAGATCTGAACTATTATACAGTCAGCAAAAAGAATCCTATACAAATAAAAAATAATCTCTCCAAGCCAACAGTAATTATTTATATAAAATTATTTGCCTTGTCCAGTTAAGGTCATAATGTAGTTGAAACCCAAGATTCCATGAAACAAAAGAGAAAGCCACCACAACCGCATGTGTATGTATAAATATAAAAAGGCTGAGCATGTGATACAAATGGAGGAGTTCTTCATAATACAAATTATTTTTGGTTTGCTTCCTTCTTATTGGTCTGTGGCTGTGTCTCTCATGAGGAAATCTCAGGATGATCTAAGAATAAGAGTAGTGTACAACCAAAAGGGCCTGGGGGGATATATTACTTCTTCATGCTTTAGTTCAGTATATTTAGTGTGGTATATAACATATTTAGTTCAGTATATTTAGTGTGGTATATAACATATTTAGTTCAGTATATTTAGTGTGGTATATAACATATTTAGTTCAGTATATTTAGTGTGGTATATAACTGAGAATCCAATATGAGCCTGTCACTGTGCAGTTTCTGCTTTTTAACCACATTTATGTTGTATCCCTGATTGGAGATGGGAGGATATATATGACTCTGGGTTCTAGACACTGTAGGACAGGACTACTGCATTAATCAGAGCCCCTGACTTCTCCTGCACAGTCCCTCGGAGTAAAGGAGCTTTCTGAGAGGACAAGAAAGGCACATACACTAGACGGCTGCTGTTTGTCTGCCCAGTATCAGTTGTTCCTTATTCTCATAATAACATCTGAATTGTTTTTATAAATTAGCAATCAGATCCTAAATTTTGGAGAGTGTTAAGGTGTGTCACCTCTCCTGACCCCAGCTATGCAAATCAGATGGTAGCTTCCTAAAATTTGCATCTTTAGCTAAAGGACATATAAGCCAAGAAATGTTTGGAACATGCTCATGGGAATGGCAGCAGCTGAAGAAATCTTTATTAATTCCTGCTAATCGTTCTTGACTTTTCTGAAACTTGTCCCTTCTGAAAACTCTTCAGTCTCTTTTCCTCAATATCCTTCTGTTAAAAGCATCCTTTCCTTCTGTGTACATGTGCATGGTGGTTTACACATATGTACACACATATACACACATATGCATATATATGTACACATGTAATACATACATGCATTTACTAAATTACCCAGAATTGAGTTCTACTGGTTATAACCAAGACCTGTATTTATAATGAAATTCTAATGAGTTAGAATGTATTTTACTCTCTAGGAGAGGAGTCAATGCAAAACACCACCAGCAAATAATGCTCAGAAAGATAGGAGGGGGATTTGGAAAGGACAGTGCAAGCCAAAGTAGGCAATAGATTTAAGAAGCAGGTGAGTATAAAGGTGAGTGAGGTTAAATGAAATGTGGATGAGTAAAGACCACTGATTTTAAGTATGAAGACGGTGATCCTTTAGAGAAAGTTGTGTAAGTTGATGCTCTGAGGGAAGGGGGAGGCAGCCATCTAGACTGTCCTGTACTGAGGTATGAAAGGACGAAGAGGAAGTTAAGGAAAGGAAAGGAGAAAATCAGTGGCGTGGGGAAGAGGTAGGGTTAAAGAGTAGCATGTAAGTGATCTATTTTAAGTAAATGAAAAGAAAAAAAGGCAAAGGAAGGGTTTAAAGATACGATAGGTCATAATAGACAGAGCAAGTATACAGAAGAGATTAAAAGAATGTAAAAAAGATTAAAAGAGAAGAGAAGAAGAACAGGTGTAGGGATTTGCCTAGGAAAAGAATAAACACAGAAGTGAGAAAGTGCCAACAGCCTAGATTTACAGGTCTGTAAATTTTTAGAACATAAAGATTTTTGGTGTTCAAAGTAATCCAAAATAATGTGTGAAATAATTCTAGAAAAGTAATAAAACACTCCTTTTCATGCACTCTTAATTGGTATACTTGCACATGGTTTGTTAATTTTTTGTATTTTTTCTGAAAAATAAAGAAAGCTCTAAAATGCAATAGATGTATAACTCTTAGTACTGTGTTACTTTGAAAAAAAAAATCTAAGTAAGAATGACCCAAATATCGCTACATAGTATACTTTTTTCTACATATACTTTTACAGAAATACTTTGATATAGTTTTACAATAAGGTGTTTATTAGTCTAAAACCTATTAGAAAATTCAATTTAACTTTAATTATAAAATAGCCAGGTAGATGCTTTTATGATAGGTAATATAAAATTCATGAACGAGTACAAAATTAAATTCAAAATAGATTTGCTCTATGTGAGATGTTCTGTTCTCTACCCACAAAAATGTACAAATTGATAAAACTGTCATTAACATACTGTTCTTTCCTTTATCAAAATATTTTATTGCTCTTCATTAAACAACTTACTTTTATATTTTAAACCTATTCTTCTATGAAAATAATTAAAATGATAAACTAATATGTTATACAGGGAGAAAAGTATTAATTTATTTTTGAATTTTGAGACTTATAAACTGGCAGCATTTACTATGTATATGACATAGATACTTAGCAGAAAATAAGAAAATATTTTCACTGTTTTTATAATAAATGGATAGATTTTAAGTAGATAATGGGTAATGGATAGCTAATGGATCACTAATGAATAATACTAAAGAGAATTCCTCAGGCCAAGGCAATCAAGGAAAGCTTGAAATCTTCATGGATATTTTATCTGAAGTATCAATATTATAGGATGTTTACAGGAACAGTTGAAAGATGTGTATTATAGGTGGATGGCAGATTGTGAGGAAAGGTATTAATTTAGTGAATACTGTAATCAACATAAGTTTTTGGTATGCCTAAAGATTAAGAATTTTGATTAGCACCAAGTAAAATTATAATGGTGAGTGAGATTTACATCTTGTGGGCCATTAAGTGCAATGAGAAAGACTTTATTAGATACATAGATAGATAGATGATAGATAGATAATAGGTAGAGAGATCGATAGATTTTTTTCGTAATTCTAAAAAGAGAAACAATTAAGGTCTTAAAACAGAAAATAATGTGATTGCTGCTGTGCTTTAGGAAGAACATTCTTACAAGAACACATGGGATGACTGGACTGGAGGCAATTAGATCAAGAAGGGAGCCAACAGCAGAAAGAATTATGATGCATTTTAAAATGTCTTTCATTGAGTCGTTTCTCCCATCAATTTGCATAGAACTATTTCTATGATTAGTGTTTATCACATGAGACCACAGCTCATTGTTCAAGCTCTCCTATTGACTGTGATCTCCTCTCTGACCAGGACAGTTTCTTATTCATGATTATGTCCCCTGTATCTACCTCAGGTAAATGTTAAATGAACATGTAAACTCAAGTGTAGTGAAAATCAAGACTTCAAAAAGCCATAGGGGATGTTGTCTGTATAAGATGATAAATTTCAATGCCAATTAGGAAGTTCAGGAGGAAACCAATAATAGGCAGTTCGAAAATTAGGAGACTACCATGGCCCCACCTATCTTGAGAGAATAAAGACCTTTCTTTTATCTATCCCAGGCAGTTGAGGCATGGCCATGGACCCAAGCATACCCTACAGAAATCTCCTGCACGAGAATTTAAATCTTGAGAGAATGCTACAAAGGCAGAGGGCTTAAAATACTATTCATGGTGACTGCATTGTTCACCAGTGTCTTGCTGTGGTAGGATACATAGTGACATCTTAAGTAAAGGTTGTGTTGAAATTTTTCTTTTTATTTGTCCTCTCTTGCAAAGGGTTGGTTCTCCAGAAATCCTTCAGGTTCTATGAGTAAATGTTTACAGAGTCAGGTTCAGTTTAATCCTGATTAGTAAAGCATTTTCACAACATTTATGATGAAATTCGTAGAATGGACATGATTGTCGAAGAAAGAGCTATAGAGAGAGGGGAATATGGGACTCAAACTCAGGACATAATGACATCAAAGAGGCTGCTGGATGAGAAAAATAGAAAAGGGAACACTGATTAGATAAGAAAAGCAGAAGTGTGGAAAGTTTTATTTACCAAAGCAAAGGAATGTCATAAATATCTGAGTTTCACAAATTTTGCCTTGCACATTACAAATAAGTATAAGACAGTTCTGCCTTTTAATTATATTTACACAGTTTTTCTCTCCTGTAATGGATTTGTCTAAAGAATCTATAGCTCAAGAGTCTACTGATACTTGATTTTCCATTGTTTTTAGTTGAGTTAGTTACAGCTACGAAAATAAAACTCGAAAGCAAAATTGAAGTATAAATTAGTAATTAGCATAATACATTTTGACTACATATTTTGCTATAAGCATAAATGTAATATTTTTTCTTCAAATTTTATACATATTTAGAATAATTTTCCACTCTTTAGTTAATTAGTAAAATATAGGCTCAGTATGAATAAGAAGATATCTTGACTAAGTCTATAAAGGTTGATTTATAAAACTAAATAGGAATGTTTTAAGTGTGTTAATGATTATGTATTTCATATCAAATGTCTATTTGATTTTAAGTAAGCTATTTATGCTCAATTCCTCAATTTTTGATAAAAATCTGTTATGGAATTTTGCTATTAAATTTCAGCACCATTAGTACTTTATGATCTCAATTGTCCCGTTTTAGCCACATGTGTATTTCTGTTGGAAATAGATGCTAATTTACATAATTGTCAAGTGTCAGAGTTTATTTACATGTTTATATTCATATATTAATCAATTCTTATGTATACATGTTACATGAGTGACATATATGTATATCTGTATTTATGTTCATACATATGTTACCATATGTTTGTGTGTGATAAGATCTTTAAGCAGTGCTGATAATGTCTATTTCTTAATTTCCACTTCATATAATTGTTTTGAAGAAGTTAATTAAGTACATTTTTAGTACCACCAGAAAACATAATAAAGAGAATCCTGTTTCTATTTTTTTTAAAAATTAACTCTAGCTGTAACTATGCTTTATGGCTATGCCTAAATATCTTGAGAATAGTAATACTGAAAGTTTTATATGCTAATAAGAATGTAATTTACATTTATAGCCTAAGTTTAAGTAATTCTCATATAATTTTATTGTATATTAACTAGGTTTCCCCTTTTATATATGTGCATTAAATTCCAGCTTTTAACAGTCACCTAAGATGTAATTAATTTATAATAATTGCATCATACATTTTGAATTTATACCCTCCTTGATGTTAAATGAATCTCTAACATTAAATCAAATATTGAAGATCAAAGACATTTAAAATACTTTAAAAGTTTATTAAAAATCACAATGTTAAATGAATTACTTCTACCTACAAACAAAACTGTGTAACAGATACAGAAATCATGGCTTACCTTAAAGTTGCATACTTAACCAAGAGTTGAGTCAGACCTAGAATACCAGATTTCCCTAGTCCTATACCCTTTCCTCTACCCAAGTATAGCCCTAGATGTATTCTGTATGGTAGAACACTGAGAAAAATATTCACATTTATAATGAAATAGAAAATTATAATAGTTTCATAGATGTTTAGTTTATTCAAATTTATTTATTTTTCTGCCAAATATTTAATTTTTAATAGTTATACATTTCACTTTGATATATCTAGCTCCAAAGTAACATAGAAGAACAAGTTTTTAACTTAATTCAATTAGAAAAATATGTAAGGCTAAATATAATTTTAAAAATATTTGAGGGGCGCCTAGGTGGCTCCGTCAGTTAAGCATCTGCCTTCGGTTCAGGTCATGATCCCAGGGTCCTGGGATTGAGTCCCGCATTGAGCTCCCTGCTCAGTGGGGAGCCTGCTTCTCCCTCTCCCCCTGCCCCCACTCATGTTCTCTTGCTATCTCTCTCTCTCTCAAATAAATAAATAAAATCTTTAAAAAATATTTGAAATTTTTTTACAAAGTTACTTTGTATAAATACATGTGACTGCAAACATCAATTTCTTTTAATAGTATATTCACCCTTTCATTAAGAAATGCCTCTTTGTGCTATGCTATGCTATCTGTGGGGAAAAAATAAACTGTTATAAATTCATTGGAGAAAGCTAATTAAATAATTTGTCTGCATTTTTAAGATTATATACTATCAACTCTTGAACACCATAAATTTGGACTTATTCTGATCTTTCTCATTAGTGTAGTACAACAGTGATTATTTCTAGATTCAGTAAGGGGGAGGAAAATATAGCTGACTGAATGGAACCTGAGAAAATGGAAAGATACAGAAGGACAAGGAGATATGTCACTAGTGGGATCTAAGTATCAAGATGTATACCCAGGTATAGAGACAGGTAGCTTGAAGGACATCTACCTGTATATTGTAGGGTGAAATGAAGGGCAGCAATGCATTTGTAGAAGGTTTTAGTAACCAGACAGTAGGGAGTGGGTAGGACAGCTGTAACCATGGGAACTAAAAATTTAAGGCAATAGATGGGTAGGGTGGAAATTAATAAGTTTGGTATGAATTGAAATGTCAAGAACTGAATAGAGACATGTAGGACAACTCAATACCCCAGTTACCGGAAAAGATGACAAGCATGAAGAATTGATGGTGAACGATACAGGATTCTAGTGGGTGACACAAGGTCTGAGACCTCTCTGCTAGAAATGGGTCCCCCATTTATCTTGCAAAGAGAATGGGTCTCCATGCTGGGGTGGGATATGTGAATCCCTCTGGTTAATTAATTCTCATTTTGAACCTTACATTTGGTTCTCAGAATAGAAAATCAAGAAAGTGATTACTTTCACTAGTGTATTCTTTTTTTTTTTTAAAGATTTTATTTATTTATTTGAGAGAGAGAATGAGAGATAGCACGAGAGGGAAGAGGGTCAGAGGGAAGAGGGTCAGAGGGAGAAGCAGACCCCCCACTGAGCAGGGAGCCCGACGCGGGACTCGATCCCGGGACTCCAGGATCATGACCTGAGCCGAAGGCAGTCGCTTAACCAACTGAGCCACCCAGGCGCCCTCACTAGTGTATTCTAATAGATGTGTTCTTCCAAATACAGAAATGCCCACATTATTGGAGAACCTCAACACTTTTCCAGAGAAGTCCACATAAATCAATTTGTATCACTAATTAAAATTTCATTTCCTCTTTATGCTACAACCATGAAAAGATCTTACCTGGCAACACACACTTAGCCCTTTTCTATTTTCCAATGTTGCCTATGTTTCATTCATGTGTCCTCAATAGGTTATTACCTTTTCTTTCCAATCCACTCATTTCATTAACAAAGGCAAAAGTGTCCTACAATGCTGACCTCATTTCAAACTTTAACATGTTATTAACAATCATCTCATCTGTGCTGTAAAGCTGAAGTCTAATAACCTAAAAAACATCATCCAAATTTCTGACACTGTCAGTTTAACAAAGTGACAAATTCCTAAAGGAATTACCGAAACTTCTTTTCTTTCCTTATATATTTCTAGGAAATAAAGCCAACTGACTTTATATATAAAAAACAAGAACATTTACCTGGTAATGAAAGCACTGGGCTAGGGCAGAGCCCTGTCATACCCTTCTGTACTATGGCTGATCTCCATCATATAATCCAGGCCTGGATAGATCTTACTGGATTCTACTCATGGCATTTTCTGCTTTCTCATGTATGTTCTGCAGTATCTGTCCAGGTTTGATTTAATTTTGTGGATTGAAATGTATGAACCACATTGGGAAGCACTGTCTTTCAGGTTAAATTTTCACTCTTTCATGATATGATTATACATTAAAAAGTATATTTTATCTTTAAAAATAGCCTTTACTTGATAATCACATTTAAATGTAATCTAAAATCACTCTTGACCATAAAGGGCTAAGGAAATATTTCATTAGGGAGGAAGTCCAATAAGGAGCTACTAGACATATGAAACACTCGCACTTTGTTTAGCAAGTACAGAATGCAGAGCCTTCAGGGAGGGTGCACTTTTGTAAGAAGCTGTGATGCTGGGCAGGTGCCTGGGTCGGGAACAGCAGTGGCTGGACAGGGATGAGGAGAAACCTCTCACCCTCCAGCAGCAGAAGGAATGACTCAACTCTCAGAACATTAGGAAGGCCCGGCTGAGTGGCTATGTGTGGCCAAGATCCATCCAAGGGAAGGCTTGACAAGAGTGGTTCTGGAAGTGAGTGAGCCCTGAGTGAATAAATACATAAAAAATACATAAACATGTATTTTCGCATGTGGGCAGTAAACATTTATCTTTGGGACAGAAGAATTTTAAAGCCAAAGGAGGACTTCTGGGAGATGTTGGGGTGAGGTTTTGACTTTGGTGTGCAATATACACAAACTGGAAAACTGAGAACATAAATTCACATATGGCCTGCCTTCTCTTGTGCAACATAAACATGGGTGCTCATTTCAATTGATGATTCCTAGTTATAAGGAGTTTAAGAAAAATAATTTCATTTTATGTCTACTTATAGGGAAAATACCACTATATACCACATATTTAACCATATGTGAATCATGAGAATTCTTGAGGACACTATAAATTGAACAAGCCACACCACGTTCTAACCCACTACTTCAAATCTTATGACCATGGTAAAAAGAACATAAACTTAGATTTGAAAAGCAAAGAGGTGGGTGGGAAGAAATCTTAAAAGTCCAACATGCAGCCAGAGAAAGAAAATGTGCTCAAAGGAGGGCAGCTAGGTGGTGTTTAAAGACAAATTGAAGGTATCCTGTGGTCTTTTAAAAAACAAACTTGATAAACAATGTCTCAACTGGGTAAGTACATAGAAGGTGGGGACTTAGGGGTCAGAGGCTGAGCAGGAATAACCACTCCTCCACAATGTGCTTTGACTCTGACCTGAATTACTGTTTGCCTCACATATTCAAGTCTTTTCATTTTCAAATATCCTTGATCTCTGAAGGTTAAAAATGTAAAGTACAATTTATAAATTTAGAAAAAGTCAAAGGAAAGCACAAAATATCATTAAGTGTATCTGAATGCTAAGTTCTCCAGATGACAGCGATGTGAAGTGCACATTTAAAGATGAAAAGAAAATAACTCAGTTATTTGGGTGATCAAAAGAATATCTGGATGATTGATTACATATTTAATAGTAGGAGACATTTATTTTGCTATGTCTTTTCAAAAGAACAAAATGTCAGGGCATGACATGTAATTTTAGTTAAGGTTTATAAGTTTTTTTTTTTTTCTATAGGCGAAATGGTTAACAGTTTTAGCATTTAAACAAGGCTATTTGAGCTTACAATTAAATCCTCTCAACACAAAGTTTTTGTTCACTAGTGCAGTTTTGCTCTGTCTAGAAACTGATTACTTAAAACAGGTATATTCAGAGAATTAAAAATAAGAAAGACTATCTGTAAGAATCTCCAACTTTTAACAATAACCAGACTATGGCAGCCAGTTGGCTCCATTCTACCCCTTTTACTCAACACTTGTCACCTGATTGTCCTATTTTCATTTTGTCTTTTTTTTTCTTATCAGATTAGTTTCTGAAATGTATATTTAGAGTCATATAAGCATCTCCAAAGCTATGTGATTGTAGAGTTTTCATTCATTTATTACTACTCTTCCACACAATTATCACAAACCGGGAAATTTCTGCATTTTCTTTGGCCAGATACAGTGTATGGAGAACACTTCCTTAAAAAAAATTATTAGGATGGAAGACCACAACCCCAAAGTTGTGTTTTGGTTCTAACGCTTTAGTAAGGAGGGCAAAAGCTGTTCTGTGTAAGATGAGAGACAAATTTATTTGCTTCTTCACAGAGGATGGGGTATGACCTAAGGGAAAAAGAAGGAAAGGACCCAGGGAAATGAAGAGATAGTGTGAATAGGTCAAGTGAAAATCCATGAATGATTAGTATTCAAAATTCAGGTTAAAATGGTAGGATTTTTCTATTTGATGTTTATGATAATTCGATGAAAGCCCACCCATTGCTCTTTCCGAAATTTTTAGCAAACTGTCCATTTAAAGAATTAAGCCAAAATTATGAGATTACATTTTTATCTAGTTAAATAAAGACATTTCCATGACTTGATAGTGTTTTTGCTTATCTCCCCTTCTAGTATTTTTCTTTTGTTTTCTAATCTGTATTATTTAATTGTGCATCTTTATACTCTTTCCTTATCTTCCAGGAAACATGTTAAGAGAGATATGGAGCGAAAGATCACTCATAAAAGCTTAACTTTTCTTGGATGTAACCATAACAGAGGCTTCTTCCAATTTATACATAGGAAATACATGATTTTGTCATATATATATATATATATATATGTATATGTACATATACATATATATACCCACACATACATATATATAATCTCCGATCAATATTTTTGTCACAGTGACATTAATTTTTAAAGAGTATAAAGTATTTATAAAATGGTTCCACATATATGCATTCAATAATATCATATTTAAATTCATTCAAAGTTAAAAATACTAGGATAAAAATTAAATAGATCTAAGTTATTTAAAGAAAATTATTTTTTCCAGATACTTAAAATTAGATGATGGCCAAATTACCTATTGACAATTTAATATGTGCTGTACCATATGTATCACATTATTTTGTATGTATAAAATATACATAGGATCCTACATTTTAATAAAGTTTTAAGATTCTGGTTTTTAGAGTATCATCACATCTGAAATTATATCCTACCCACTGACCATCTTTGGGAGGAAGGGATAAGAAGAAAATCTGGGAAGTAAAAGGTGAAAGTACATATAGTTATTCTTCAGTTTAGGTCTCTAAAAGAATTGAAGGAATTAAATTACTTACATTATCAAGTATTTAATGGCCTACCTGGAACTTGAAGCCAAATTTCCCAACATCCAGACTTTGTCCCATTATTCTTTAGTATGCAGCCTTCTTAAAGCAAGGACAATACTGAGCTATATAATCATATTGACTAATTTACTCTTAAGTTCTAAGTGGCCAGAATATATTTTTATACCACATTCTATTCATAAGATATCAAGAAAGCAGATATGCTGGGGATCATAGTTTGAGAATACTTGGTTATCCTTTAAGTGAAGCAATAACACCAAAAAAAACAAATGAGAAAAAAAAACAAAAAACTTTTCAAAAGTCTCTTTCATAAATTTGGAATGCCCAGGAGCCACATAAAATATAGAGATTTACTGAATATTTCAACAGTCAACAAATGATCTTACATTTGAAACAGACACACATTTAGGTGAGAGCTGCTGGGTTCAACATATGGCAGGGCTCTATTGTCTGGTTTAAATAACAACCAAAAGGGGAATAGAAAATGGAAAATGAGTAAGACAAAATGTAGTTGATATGCCAGGCCCAGGGGCCTTCTTATGTTCCTTTTTTATGCAATGATTTTAATAAAATAAGATGATGCCTGCAAGTCAATTTCTTCAAATAAAAAATGCAGTAGAAATTCTGAGGCATTTTTATTTCCCTGACTATATATATTTGAAACAGTTTATCATTTATATAACTATTTCTGATCTTGATACCTTAAAGTGATGAGCTTTTATTTATTTTTTTAATTTTTAAAACTATGGGTAAAATTCAATGGAAGTAACTATGAAACAAATACTCAGGGTAATTAAAGAGGAGATTTGTTCATTAGTCTAAGATTTCCTTTCCATAAAAAATAAAAAAAAAATAAAATAAATAAAGTACATATACATTATTTAATGAGAAACCAAGAACAAAAAATAAAAATTTCAGGGAATACAAAGTATTTTTATTTTGCAACACTTGACCTCTATCTCCAATAGAAGAGGTACAAATTCTTAAAATTTTAAGTGTAGTACAGGGGAAAAATAGAAAGATCACAAGGAGAGTACCAAGATACTGAAAGTCATCATTTAGAACAAAACAGTTTGCCTCAAATTGAGAATTCTTTCATTAAGTCACCTTTAAGCAACATAAAGTTCCAAACAGATCCCAGTGTGTGTAGACATAAGCATGTATAAACTCACAGAACCACAGTCCTAGAGCCTGTAAAAAATTAGTTCATATTATAAAATATCAATTTAACAAAGCATCAATAATTTAAATGAAAGAAAATCTTGAAAATATTTTTCTCAAGTATGAAAATTGGTTGCTGTGTCTTTCATGCTCTGCTTTTTTTTTTGAAAAAAGACTTTATTAATTTATTTGAGAGAGACAGAGAGAGAGAGAGCACACGCAGCGGGGAGGGGCAGAGGGTGAGGGATAAGCAGACTGTACTGCGTGTGGAACCCAACATGGGACTCAGTCCCATGACCCTGAGATCATGAGCTGAGCCAAAACCAAGAGCAGATACTTAATTGGCTGAGCCACCCAGGTGCCCCTATTTCATGGTCTTCTATGTTTTCATTTTCACTGCAAGTGTTCCTGTCTCATTCCTCCCAAAACCTCCTTCCCAAGATCAGCCAGCTACTAGGGACTTTTTGGTCTGCTCTTTTCAGTAACTATCTCCCTCCCTGTCTTTTCCATCTCTATATGCTCTTGCACCTCCTTTCGTGTTACAAGAGGCTATTGAATAGTCTTTTTTTATGGCTCTTAATCCCATGGTTCCTCTTTTTTTTTTTTTTTAAAGATTTTATTTATTTATTTGAGAGAGAGAGAATGAGAGACAGAGAGCATGAGAGGGAGGAGGGTCAGAGGGAGAAGCAGACTCCCTGCTGAGCAGGGAGCCCGATGCGGGACTCGATCCCAGGACTCCAGGATCATGACCTGAGCCGAAGGCAGTCGCTTAACCAACTGAGCCACCCAGGCGCCCCCATGGTTCCTCTTACTTCTCTCTCATGACCTCACCTACTCCTTAAAAGCCAAATGTCTCCTAGATTGTTCTACTCAGATGTTCCACAAGGACTCAAATTCATATACCAATATATAATTATTACCTTTCTCCTAGACTGTGTTTTGCTGTGAATTTCCTATTTTTCTTTATGGCAAAGATTTACTCAGTCATTCATGTCAGAAATCTGAAAGTCATTGATTTCCTTTTTACCTGTCTGGTAGTAACTTATCTTAAAAGTATCTGCTCCCACCCATCTCAGCTACCTTAGGGTCCTCAGCATTTCTCTCATAATAATTACTCCTGGGTGACTTAATAAAAAAATAATTCCTACCAGGTACCTTCATCTTGCCTCTTTCAATCCATTTATATACTGCCACTTATATAGAACCTTCTAGAATACTAATCTGATCATGTTACAGTCTTGAGGAAATTTTTAACATGTTTTCTCAAATCTGTTCTGCAGGTATTTATTGAAATTACACTAACAACAAGTCTGTCATCAGATATATAGAGAGATTTCTGTATTAAACAACAGTAAACAGTTTTCTATACTGCAATGCTTCTAAGAACTTTTAATATACTTTTATGCTCTCTTTCAAAGTGCAAGATATATTATAGCACACAGAGTTTCTTGAAATTATTTTATCCTAAAAAACTTTCTGTTTTTGTTCAAATTTATTTGTTGTTCCATGGATACCACACAGAACCAGTGATCCTTAATATTGGAAAAAATTAGGTCAGGATTAAATCTGAACTTCTTTGTATGGCATAAAAGAGGATCAACAAAGTTGATGCCTACTTCTTTTTACTCTGCTTATTTATTTCATTATGTGGTCTGACCACACCAAACTTAGTAGTTCTCCAGGTATGTCACATCTCTCTTTTTTCCCTTTCCTTAGAATGCTTGAATTCCTCCTAGCAGCCTCCTACATGTCTACGTATTATTAAATATCAACTAATGCACAATTATCATATCCTGATGTATCTGTACTCTCCAAGAAAAAATGTCATCATCTTGTTTATGTCATTTTCCCAGATTTGACTGTGGAATAAAAAACTGGATTAGTTATCTTTATAATTCACACAATGTAATGGAGTTCCAGGAACACTGACATTAAATAGATGTGTATCATTAAACAAACAGTTGAAGTTTAATTCAACATTAATGGGCATTTCTTATGTACCAGGTACTAGGAGGATTAGAAGATGAATGATACTTTTATTATAGAGATAATTACAGTATCTAGTTAATAAGATTGTTATGGTGATTAAATGAATGAATATAAAGCATTTAAAACATAGCTTGACATATTATTAGTGCTGTATTAGTTTTTGTTAAAATAAAATAAACAAATGAATACTAGGACTCAGCTGTCAAGGAGTTTACAAACCGAAAGCAGAAAGTAAATGTGTGGAGCTACTAATTATACCAGGTGGAACCTGACTACTATAAAAAGTTTTGAAATGTATGAAATACAGAAGATGGAGAAATAAATTCCAGCAGAAAGAATTGAGATGGAGTCTCAGAATCCAATGCCAGAAGGAAGGAAGGAAAGAAGGAAGGAAGGAGGGAAAGAAGGAAGGAAGGAAGGAAGGAGGGGGAGAGGAGAAGAGAGGAGAGGAGAGGAGAGGAGGGGAGGAGAGAGGAGAGGGAAGGAAGGAAGGAAGGAAGGAAGAAAAAGAAAAAAAAGAAAAAAATTATTCTGTGAAAGTTACCTTGAGAGTGGCTGGCCACTGAAACCTGTGCATGGATAGTTTTACTCTTGAGGGAGAGAAACAGGAAGTACACATTTCTAGCATCATATGAAAAAATCCTTTTATTTCCATATGTAGTCCATGCTTCATATTCAACAATATTCTAGTCTTATTTATTTATTTTTAAAATTTATTTGACAGAGAGACACAGCAAGAGAGGGAACACAAACAGGAGGAGTGGGAGAGGGAGAAGCAGGCTCCCCGCTGAGCAGGGAGCCCGATGGGTGTTCGATCCCAGGACCCTGGGATCATGACCTGAGCCGAAGGCAGATGCTTAATGACTAAACCACCCAGGCGCCCCTAGTCTTTATATTTTTTAAGTCAGTACTTATTACAATACTTTTTAGTACAGTGCCTGCTTCAGTATAAATACTGACACTGAAAGGTAAAACAAGTAAACCATTAATTTAAAAAAGTTTAACCAAGTGCATTAGTGGTTTCAGACCTTTAAATATCAGTTATAATAAAAAAAAGTGCTAAAATACCTGGGATTTTCATTAAGTATTCAATGAACATAAAACTTGGGAAGGCCTTTATCCCAGGAAAGAATGGTAAGTGTGTTTGTATAACTTAAGTCTAAGACAGTATCTTTATTTCTCTATTAACTCTTTCCAGAATGATACTCCTATATGAGGATATCTGCAGGCATTTTATTCTAGATGTATAAAATGTACTGAAATTTTTTTGGTAATAAATATTTTTCAGAATAAAAAAAGAACTGAGATGTATGCAATAATTTTTACCATCTATTACAACTCTGACTTTCATTTAATAACTTGGAGATTTATAAAATGCTTTTATTATAAGAGAAAATTTTTATTTTCTTAAATCAAAAAGTATCATTTGGTATAAAAATATTAACTGGTGACCTTTTTTTTTTAATTTGTTAGTTGGAAGCTAAAAGAGATGCTACAACTTTTAAACTTCTAACCATGTTGCAAAACAAGACCTTGATAGGGAGAAGGGAGTATAAAAACAACTCATTAAAGAAATATCATCATTTGGTTTCCTGCTTTTGTTATTTGCTTCAAGCAGAATCACAATATACTGAGACTCCGAAAACTAAAAGTAAGTGCATCCACTCCAAATCTAATTAATCTACAATTCGTCACAGGAAACTTTTTCTAGTCATATTCATTTTTGGAACTATCTCTGCCACTTTCTGGTTCTTCTGACACTCCATCTTTAACATTTGATATACTTGTAAAATTGAAGATATTTCCAAACTCTTTTGTGATTAAGGGCAATTTCAAAACTAAACTGACTTATTTCTCACTATCTTAGAAGTCAAATAAAAAACTAAAACTTACCGTATAGAAAATCTTAAGAGACCATTACTCCTATCCTAAGAATAAGAACAACTCATAGAAATAAATGAACTAATGATTACTTTCATTCCTGGCAGAAAGCAGGAGGAGGAAGAATTTGTGGTAGACCTGGGTAAGGACAAACCAACTGAACTTTTAACAAATGTCTGATGTCCATGCAGTGACTTTGGTGGGTTAGCATGTTGAGGCACCCTGGTCAGAAAGTGAGTCCATCTCCATTCACAACTCTTTCCCATGGGCCTGAGAGTGTGAAAAGGCTGGAGTCGTGAGAGAATTCAGAAAAAATTCTTTCAAGGCACTCTGGGCCTTCATGGAATCCACTGTTGTAGTCTTTTTTTTTTTTTTTTTGCCCAGGGAGAACATTTTTATTTTTATTTTTTTTATTATTATGTTATGTTAATCACCATACATTACATCATTAGTGTTTGATGTAGTGTTCCATGATTCATTGTTTGCGTATAACACCCAGTGCTCCATGAAGAACGCACCCTCCTTAATACCCATCACCAGGCTAACCCATCCCCCCACCCCCCTCCCCTCTAGAACCCTCAGTTTGTGCTTCAGAGTCCATAGTCTTAAAAGGGCAGGGATCAAGCAAGAGAGCTAACATAATTTCCACCAGGAAACCTGGGTTTGCATGGAGTTCACTGTGGTAACTCTCCAAAGTCTCAAGGCAAAGCAGCAGGGCAGTAAGAGATCTCCTGAGGTACAGACAGATAGACTGGAAAGCAATTAAGAACTCTCCAGTAACCCAAAAAGTCATCAGCAAGGCTACAAAGCAGAGATAATGTTCCAGAATTTGGAAAGCTAGAAGCTATCTGTAAAACATCACAAGGTCTTGAGAGGTTTCATCTTGTTCAGATCCCAGCCCTGCTAATGTTTTCCCTGATTTTTCATTGCTACCACCTCTAGGATAATTTTTTTAAACAGTATCTTTACAAATCAAGTAAAAATTGAACTCTTCACAAGGAAGAACATATTTTGACTCCATGTTTTAAGAAAAGCTTCTGTCATTGATTGGGAAAACCCAGGCTGGCTACAAGAATATTGGCTTTAGGCACATTGGATCAGAGACATCACAAATGTCAGATCTAAATTAGAGATGTGGTGACTAAACAAGCTATTAGGTGTAAAGCTCAGATGCATAAAAAATGTGTTCAGGAAACTTTGTTACGAAAATATTAGCCAACATCACACATGTGAGGCTATAATAAAAGATGAAAAGGTTGGTTGGTGCTTATGGTAAAATGGTCTAAAGGAACTGAATTATTATTTAAGCTTGAGTGTGTCTATGCCATACCTAATGGTTACCCCACTTTTTGTTTCCAGGAATAAAAGGGGAGATGAATTAATTCAAACTTCATTAGGAGAAAAAAAATATTACTTAAAATACTTTCAAAATTAAAGTTGATAACTTTGAATAATTGTAATAGCTTCCTGGATTGGTTGTGAGTATTCTTCTGGAGGCAGAACGAAGCAAATTCTGGAGTTATTTGGGTGCCTTATATTTAGTTTTTTATAATGATGGCTTTCAAAATTATTGAAAACTGCACAGACTTTTGACTTTCATAATGCCCATGTCCTTAAGTCACATTCAATATGTTTGTTTGAGATTGTTCTCTTAGGCCAAGATTCTATAAATTTCAAGAATTTATTATCTTGTTAGAATACCAAATACATTTGCAAGGCCGTTAGTAGTAGTGTTTTTGATCCAGATAACAATAATAGTGAATTATTTACTAAGTGTACTTAATATGTGCCAAAGGGCTGCAATAAATACTCAGCATGTATCTCCTTTAACTATCATGAAAAAAAAATCCATAATGGGTTTTTATCATGACTATATTACAGATTCTTAAAAATGAGGCTTAGAGAATTTAAATCACCCATTATCAAATGGCTGGTAGGTAACAGAACTAGGATTATAAAACAGATCCATTTGAACTCAAAATCCAAGTTCTTTCTACTCTACCAGGGATAAAAAGTCCAATAATTGTGCTGCTAACCTTTTATGATGCTCATACCTACGGAGCCCAGAGATGTGATCTAAATTAGTGCCCTAATGTTCAAATGAATCATGTGAGGATATTGTTAAAATACAGGTTCTCATAAAAGTGGAATTATACAGTACTTGTCTCTTTGCAACTGGCTTATTTCATTTAGCATACATAATGTCCTCAAGGTTCATCCAAATTGCAGTTGTTGTATAATAAGCATAGAGTTTCAGTTTCTCAAGATGTAAGAATTATGGAGATTGGTTGCACAACATTGTAATGTACTTAACACTACGAACAGAACATTCAAAACTAGTTTAGATGGTAAATTTCACTGCGATGCATATTTTACCACAACTGAAAATACAGATTCTCATTAGATAGGTCTTGGGTGAAGCCCAGACGATGCTGATGCTCCTTGTCCATACATGACCCTTACAATAGTGAGAGCATAGCTACTTTTCTTCAAGAATACCTCTAAGAAGCCACTGCCATTTGATTCAAATTGACATGTGAAATAAAACCTATTGAAAGTCCTTATTCTCAACAATGCTGCCTTTGCAACTGATGTGTATATCCTCATTCAATCTGGTAGGATGAGTGAGCAAGAGTGCCCTTTGCTTCTGATGCCCTTCAATTCACCAGCAATTTCAGATTCTAACAATGCCTTTGGCCTTGGAAGCATCTTACTCTTAAACTTCTAAGATAATCATGTCCTGAAATGTCTTCTGTGATGATGCACGTTGAAAAGTTTCCTCCCACCTTGACAGCTGAGATGGGTTGAAGAGTTTCTAACCTGCTGCTACATATCAAAGAGCCTGTCTTTTCAGCTTCACTGACAAGTTGAATGATTTTCCAGAGTTTTAGAAAACATCAGGCAAAATATTTTCCAGAAAAAAAGCTGCTGTCAGCTGGCTGCAGCTGATGGAGCAACTTTAAATTCTGTGGGGGGAATTCCTACTGCAGTCTCAGTCCCAAGTTCTAACTTCTGCCTTATGTCCTTTTGCTTGACTCTCCTCAAGTAGTTCACCAAAACAGAGCAGGAGAAGCCGTGGGTCTCACCTGGACTGACACTCCCCACGTTTTCTCTGGAGGAAAACATGCTAAGAGCCACATGTTCAGGGAAGCAATATAAGGTTATTACTTATAATCTGTTCTGCGTTTGAACTGAACCTTATAATATAAAGAGAATAGAAACTGATACAAGAGACCATCTACAAGTTTTTCTAATACCTCATTGAAGTGGCCTGACATGACCATTCTGTACCACAAGGCAATGAGCTCTGCCAATAACATCCTCTGGCTCAGGATGGATGAATGTGATACGAAGAGAATGGGCAGGGAAGCAGAGAACCAAAAAGATGTCTGCTGCTAAGAAAATGATTCCCAGAGCTGCACTGACCCTGAAACTAAAGTGTTAGTCCTTGGTTAATGAGCTTATTATATCTCCTTACTTTCCTGTATGTCTTCTCAATATACCCATTAACTCAAATAAGCCTGAATTAATCTTGATTTCTTGCAACCCCAAAATGCCTAAAGCACAATTATTCCTGCCCATTGACTAAGCTTTGAAAAGTCTGACGGATTCTGGCCTGACTAAAGTTATGGGCTCTACACCACTGATGATGGGCCTAGCCATTGGAGGTCAGATCAGGCCTCTTATCTTATTAAGTCACCTTTATAATATTCATGGCACCTGTATTCAAGGGCGGCTCTATTTTGTATTTAGAAATACTTCATTCTCCAGAAGAAATTTCAAATACTTATTTTTATTATTCCTATAAAAGTTCCCCAGCAGCATTAAAAAAGTGTATGTTTAGCCAATCAAAAAGATAATTCTTGAGAATTTCTAAACTTACCTTTGTCTCCTTATTTATTTGCTTGGAGGAAAGAGTGTTCATCCACCTCTCCAAACTGTACCCATATCTCTGCTTTGAGAATTAGGGATTCCTCCCTCTCCACTACATCCCTCTAGAAGCCTTAGACATACTGCATTTTCCATTCTTTCTTCTCATTTTACCACTCTATATTTTTCTTTCTCTTCTATATTTGGTTTTTATACTTCCAACGCTATCATTCATCTTCTCACCTCACTGATATTTCAGAATATCAGGTAATTTTCTTATGTCTGCTATTTACCACCACATGGCTTACTCCATCCTCCTGAGTCATAATTCCTACATTTGTAGGATGGAGATTAAAATTTCCTGCATTTTCTACTTCATGTGGATTTGTGAGAATGGAAGACAACAATATACACAGAGGTGTTTTGTAATTGTAAGGTTTTACATGAGTTTTATATATTACCTAGAGAACTATCCTACTTTAGTTTTATACAGTCAGAAGCAAATTGCTAAATGGTGAACTTCTCTCATAGAGTAAGATCATTGCATTTAGAAATATGGTCCTTCGGGGCACCTGGATGGCTCAGTTGTTGGGCGTCTGCCTTCGGCTCAGATCGTGATCCCGGGGTCCTGGGATCGAGCCCTGCATAGGGCTCCCTGTTCCACGGGAAGCCTGCTTCTCCCTCTCCCACTCCCCCTGCTTGTGTTCCCTCTCTCGCTGTCTCTCTCTCTCTCTGTCAAATAAATAAATAAAATCTTAAAAAGAAAAGAAATATGGTCCTTCATTTATATTTATTCAGTCACACACTATTTTAAAGAGTGTCATCACGTTTTTACCTGTATGAAACATACTCTTTTTGAACCAGTACTCATAGTTTGTTAAAAGGCAAAGATAAATAGAAAACAGAAAGCTTTGAATATTAGTTGTCAAAAATAATGAAACAGTCCACCTCTGAATTTTGATGAACAAATCAACATGTTCAGTTTTCCATCTAGAAAGAAAAATAGCTGTCTCACTCAAATACTTTTTCTCATTTATATGATCAAATTAATATTTCTGTCACACTGACCTTTATGACTCAGTCTTAAGGTAATCTATGTAAACATCATCTACCAAAATGTACCCCAGAACTGTGTTTTTTATGCTTAACAATTTATTTTTCTATCCACTTAGAAGTCCTGGTATTACCAATATTTATAAGATACTTCTTCCCTTAGGGAGAAAAACCTCTCAATCATCTTGGATTATTAGCTAAGACATAAACTCTAGCATTTGCCTGAATATAAAGCATTTGGATTGAGGAGACATATACTTTAATGAGGATTTTGGATATCTAAGATTTACTGCTGAATACTCCTTGATTTTGGATACAAGTATTGTCAGAATAGCTTTCTGAGCCTTGTTCCCTTTGCCATTCCAAAACTGAGATTAAAGCAGTGCCCAATTTCACATTTAAGATGAATAAAAGAAGCACAATTATAAAAGAATATGTATGTTAGAGGACAGAAAAATAATTGAGCACTTTTCAAGAACCTCAGACATTTAATGAACAGGATGGAAGAATACGCTTCATGAAAGGAGAGACAGTACCTATACTTCTAAGGAAACACTGAATAATAGCGGCCACAAAGCAATTTCCTTAAGAGAGATTTCACCATCATATATTAGAAAAGGTTTCAAAGCAAAATTTCTGTTTCATTCCTTATTTTCATCTTCTTACCAAGAAATCTATATATTTACAATCATATACCACAGCAAATAACTGCTTTAGGTATAAGGACCTTTCTGTCCGAAGAATTTGATATCTTAGTTCAAAAAGAAATGCTGTGATAGCTCTTTAATTGGGTCATATAATTTCCATGGTTGGGTAGAATTTGGCTTTCACTAGTCCTTGTTCTTTAAAGTCCACCACCTGCCACATCATAGCAAAGAACAGATAATTTATTGGTTTTTTAATTGCCATGAATTTATAGCTTTAAGTTTCAAAGGAGAATTATGTTACTACAATTCCAGAGCCTTTTAAGTTTCAATTTCTTTGACTATTAAGCATTACCTAAATCTTGACCTATATTCAGATGAGAAAAGAATCATAAAAATAATTTCTATAATTAATTATGGAAAATACAGGCTTTTAATGACTCACTATTAAAATACAGGCCAAACATCTCATTACTTATTTCTTTTAGAAAGATTTATCTAAATTACAGTCACTTAAAGAAACTGACTTTTTCCTGAATTTATGGTGTTTTCGCTTTATAGGGAAAAAATCTCATTGGAAATTTATTTGGATCTGCAATTTTTTTTTCAAAATTTAAAATTCAGGTGACATTTGCGGCATCATAAATTTGGATTCTTAATTTATTTGAATTTTTGTTACCTTTTAGAATGGCTCAATGGATCTGTGACAAATATTTGCCAGGAAAATTAATAGGGTTAATAAAATCTAGCTAACAGAACATGATTTGAACAACTGTATAAGGCATTATTTGCAAATAAACATTTATAAATGCAAGGACTTTGGAGATTTAAAATCCAGCTCTTCTACACACTAGTTACTGGACTTTGAGGTTCAGAAAATAAAATAATTAATCAGTTTCCTCTTCGGTAAAATGGGAATAACAGCAATCATATCACAGGAACTTGTGAGGTTTATCCCTCTTCCATTCACAGGGAAATCAAAGTCTAAAGAGGGTAAGTGACCCGAAGTAACACCAAGAAAAAGTTGCTGGTTTAGGACTCAAGCTTCATACTCCATGTTCTTAAACACTATAACTCTGCCCTTAATAAGCATGTATTCACATATAGAGTTTTGGATTTCTTAATTTCTTTTTCATGAGTAGAATATGTTACATGTACAAGGCATATCTCTTAGCGATTATCTCTAACACTGTGTTCAAAATACTGGTAACTCCCATCAGGTAATATGTTGAATTGTTTTGGATCATTCACCTGTTAATGTAACACTTGCAGGGTACGATCATTTGAGACTCTGAGACAAAAGCACAGCTTTCCACTTAACCTGAGAGTTTTTCTTTTTAATCTGTAGAGTCTATGCAATTTGGAACAAATATGATACCTGGCTGAACTTTCACTATTTCAGTCACAGTATAACCAGGAAAACAAAGGGTTGCAAAAAGGGAACTCAGTTCAGAGATTTGGTTAAGAAGGTAAAAAAGGAACTGAGGACAAACCAGAGGAGGGCAAGGGAGCCGAGATATTAGTAACTGCAGGAAACCACCCACCACTCCTACACTGGAGAGGGAAAGGGAAATAATGGTATCACCCGAAGTAGCCCAGATCCTGGATGGAAGCTGGAGGTATGGTGGACATTTGCCATGGGATTTAGAGCCATGGAAGAAATGTAGCCACTTCCAGGAGAGCTGCTAAGGCAGACTGACAGGAGAAATATTTGAACAGCTCACTCCTCCCTGCTGCCAGTCTCCAGACAGTCTCAGCTGGGGTTCAGGTAATAAAGGCCCTGGGGAACATAGCCTAGGGGGACTAGCCTTCTTAATTTATGATCATCACACCACAAGCCATTACATGTTTGATTTCAGAGGCTGTCAGAAGCCTTATCCACTTACTTTGTCAAAAGAAGGTCTTAATGTCTTTTGACAAAGTATGGAACACTCATCAGCTACGACTATACTCCCGAGGCAGAAAGATCAGCTTACTATTATTCACTGAGCATACGCATAATCATACTCCCCCCACACAGACTCCCACACAGCACTCGTGCACTCAAATCATAAAGCCTGACCTCCACTCTGCCTTCTCATACCACGAGCTGAAGAATCTCAGCAGAAGAAGCATTACTGACATGTCGGTGGAAGACGCCAATGGTCCTGCTCTAATTATTTTTAAGACAGTGTAACTGATGTTACAGAAGAGATAAATCTATGTTATGTTTTTCAATTTATTAGTTGATTTTTCAAAAATGTCACCTTTCATTTTCTGTCACTATTTTAATAATAAGCAGCCCCTCCAGCGCCCTCCCCATGGTGGAGTTTAAGTGTGATGTGGTTAAAGAAAGGCAAGGCTAATGCACGATGTGACAAACATGGCAGACTCCTTCTACATCACTGACTCACATTTTTATATTCCTGGGTATACCTCCCCTGCCCACTGATAAATTTGTATTTCCTTTTCTTCTGGTTTCATGGTTAAAATCATAGAAAGTAAAACTTCTCAAAATGTAGCTCTTTGACATGATTTCAAATTTAGTTACAAACATGAAATATAAAATATATACTCCTCATGCCCTCCTATGGCATGCTAAATCCTACTTTTAATAACACCCTTATTTCTATTAATAATTGCCTATGTTGGCAAGGCCAGAAACTTAGAAATTCCTCAAGTGCTCAGCAGAAAACTCTTTCCATGGTAGCTACCTTTTCTTTTTCTATTTGTAGGCAATTTAAAACATACATATTTTTAAAGATTTTATGTATTTATTTGACAGAAAGCAAGAGAGAGCCAGAGAGCACAAACTGGGGAAACAGCAGATAGAGAGGGAGAAGCAGGCTCCCCACCGAGCAGGGAGCCCGAGGTGGGGCTCCATCCCAGGACCCTGGGTTCATGACCTGAGCCGAAGGCAGACGTTTAACCGACTGAGCCACCCAGGCACCCCTAAAACATATTTTGAATGTGGACCAACAGCATGTAATTAAAAAAATCATATATATGCAATAGCTTCTTCATAAGTTTATTAGATTTTATCTAAGTTTAGGTGATTACAAAATAAATGTACTTTTATGAAATATTAAATATCCAACTAATTACTGCAGAGGTGCAGGATAGGAGGAGTCTGATTCGAGGGGATTTAGAAGTTGTTGCTTCATATCTGATTACTTTGTTTATTCTCCTAACTACATGGATATCAAATGAATTCCAAAAAATAATCCGGGAAATATAAAGCATTAACAAATTTGGCCAGCTACATTTTATTATTTACATAATAGATGATTTTAGTTTTCATTTGATCAATTGCTTATTGATACCTTACATCAAATTTATTGTTAGGGGTGCCTGAGTGGCTCAGTTGGTTAAGCATCTGGCTTCAGCTCAGGTGATGATCCCGGAGTCCTCTGACTGAGCCCTGGGTGAGTTCCCTACTCAATGGGGGAGTCTGCTTCTCTCTTTCCCTCTGCTCCTTGCCCCCTTACTTGGTGCTTGTGTGTACGCGTGCTCTCTCTCAAATAAATGAATAAATAAATAAATAAATAAGGACTTTAAAAAATTATTTTTATGCTAACAGTATCATACCTCTTATTTAAATTTTCTACTTAAGGTATGAAACACAATGCAGTGATTATTAGCCACTTCAAGCATAGGAGATAATCCTTAACAGTCCACAGGCTTGCAGCATATTGTTTGTATCTGAGACTTATTAGTGAAAAGGTTGCTTCAACAATTTTAGAAATGAAAATCAAGAACATCTGTGACGTTTATTTGACCCATAGGCAGTTACAGGGCAAACATGCATACTCTTCTAGCAATCACTATAGCAACAACCAAGTAATTGCATTTAAGTAGCAAAAGGTGCCTTTGTGGATATCATTTCAAGTATCCATTGTTAACTCTAGGTCAACAAAGCATTAGTGGGTCTTTGGTTCATTAATAGGAGGTTCTTGTAATGAAAGAATGACAGCTTTGTAATTATTGATTCAAAATTTCAGAAAAACATAAACACATCAAAAAATGTATTCTCCAACTATCAAGGAATGATTGGCAAACAAGCATCATATCTATATTCATAACTTTTTCTATACATGTATTGTCTGTAGAAATAAGACCTTAAGGCAATGCTTGTATCGCTTGTTTTCATTGCTTTCCTATAATTACCTTAATACAGACTTATTATGAAAATGAATTCACATTTTTTAGTATATTTCTGTGGTAAGATTGTGAACTGGCATCCAAAGGGAATCATATGCAGTGTTTTTTTATTCCTGAAACATTTTGTAGGTTCAATTCAATTAGCATATTTTGAAAGGTACTTAGTGCTTTTATGCATCAGGCCCCATGAAAAATTCAACTTTCCAATAGCTATATTCCCTGGACGCTCCTTATTTTCATCTCAGCCAAATAAAACACCAACCTACTTATGAATTTACATTGTAATGCTGTTTGCATTTTCTACTATACCATAGAAATAGCTCTAAATACTAAAATATAAAGAGGAAAGTCCTGAAAGTGTGCACATTCATTTCTTTTTCAATTTGAAGAAAAAGGGTATGTTTCCTCCTAGGGTGGAAAAATGAAGCACTGAGGTCTAGAAGGTTAGGCATAACTCTATCTAACTTAAAATAGTTGGCAATAGACAATAATGAATTAACCCATCTTTCAGAAGATATTATACCATTGATTTTTTGGAAAATATCTGACTATGTAGATTTTGTACTTAAGACCTAGATATTTGTCAGTTTTTAGGCAGAAACCCAGAAGAGGTGAAACTGTGTCCACTAGGCCCTGTCCAGACAGTGCCTGGCATCACCTGAGAGATTCTTAGAAGTATAGATACCCAGGGCCCACCACATACCTTAATCAGAACCTGTATTTTAACAAGATTCCAGTGGTTTGTTTTCACTTTAACAACTGAGAAACTCTGAGCTAGACCTAAATAGTTTTATGCAAATTTCACCTGCTATTGATTAACTTCAGTGTAACCAGCCAATTATTTTGATGCACTAATTGGCCAGTTTGGGGTACAAGTAATTATACATGCAATTTTGCTCCCTCTGAAAAGGTCTGGCAGTGAATTTTTAAAAATTCCCTACTAAATATGGTGACATCAAATTTAAATTAGGTTTTGTGTAGGTAATTATTAATAGGTAAATCCAACCCTGAACAACCAAAGACCTTGTAGAGTTCATATGAAGGAATTCAAAGATGTTAAAACTCTTCCAGGGTTGTGTTCTTAAAAATCTATTCAAATAATTTACGAGATTTTTTTTTTAAAAATCAAGATAAATGATACTTTTTGAAAAATTGAAGTAGCCATTTTAAGCTACACAGAGGCACCATTAAAAATAAATGTGATTAACATTTTTATTTGCTTAGCTGCTTTTGAGTACTTATATTCTGGCACCAAGTAAAAAGATCGTAAAAATCATTTAAAGGCATAAATTCCAGGCAATATTTTACAATACGATTAATATCTTGGCTGTATACTGAGCAACTGAATTTTATTCTATGACGAACTAGGTAACCAAATTATTCTAGACGATCTGGTTTGCCTAAATAGGGCTTGAGAGGCTTGTTAACTTTCCTTAAATAAATTCCTGCTTCTATTTCTCCTGGAGCATACTACATAAAAATGACCATGATGTAGTCTAAACAAAATAAGGCAGGCAATTTAGAGTGTCTGCCCTTGTGATTTCAATTTGTCCTCTTATTAGAAACTCATAGTGTCTTCTCTGTCTGTGTCACCCCGCCATGGATGGCAACTCACATAAACTTCTTGTATCTTATTGTAAGCTGCTATGCAGGATGACTCTGTCTATGTCATCGGTATGTCACATAGTTGGCATTTTAATTTAGTATATCTTCAACATGCCCTGAAAATCCATTCAAATTTTAGATGATTAGTTTATAGATCAACAGATGAGGAGGACACAAATTTAACCTTATTTATATAAAGAAGATGTACACCTTTTATTGATAACTACATTCCTCCAAAAGAATAGATTGCTCGTATTTTGTGTATAAGTAAAAACACAAAGTAAATATTGAACTAAAAATAACATATTATAATATAGAAATCCAATGGAATGTATTACCTGGGAACTTAACATAAATTTGTAATACAAAATGGCTCACGAATTTCTTTTCTTTCCTTCTTTCTTTTTTCTTTCTTTTTTCTTTCTTTCTTTCTTTCTCTTTCTTTCTTTCTTTCTTTCTTTCTTTCTTTCTTTCTTTCTTTCTTCTTTCTTTCTTTCTTTCTTTCTTTCTTTCTTTCTTTTCTTTCTTTCTCTTTCTCTCTTCACTTTCTTTCCTTCCTTCCTTCCTTCCTGTTAAAAAGTTAACTGAGCACCTGCTATGATTCAGGCATTTTTCTTATTGCTGAGGAAATTTCATTAATCAAAAAGTCTCTGCTTTCATGGCATTTGCCTTCTACTGGGAGAGCAAACAAAAAATTACATATATATGTGTATATAGATACATACACACATATATGTATGTATGTATGTATTTATGTGTGAATTTGTGTGTAGTCAGTGGCTTATAACTACAGTGAAAAAAATTAATCAGGATGCTGATAGTGCTATTTTAAATTGAGATTGTGTGGTCAGGAAAAGCTACCCTGAAATTGAAATTAGAATAGAAATGAGTGCAATCAGGAAAACAATATGGAGGTTCCTCAAAAAGTTGAAAATAGAGCTGCCCTACGATCCAGCAATTGCACTACTGGGTATTTAACCCAAAGATACAAATGTAGTGATCCGAAGGGATACGTGCACCCCGATATTTATAGCAGCAATGTCCACAAGAGCCAAACTATGGAAAGAGCCAAGATGTCCATCGACAGATGAATGGATAAAGGAGATGTGGTATATATATACAATGGAATATTATGCAGCCATCAAAAGGAATGAAATCTTGCCATTTGCAATGACATGGATGGAACTGGAGGGTATTATGCTGAGCGAAATGTCAATCAGAGAAGGACATGTATCATATGATCTCACTGATATGAGGAATTCTTAATCTCAGGAAACAAACTGAGGGTTGCTAGAGTGGTGGGGGGTGGGAGGTATGGGGTGGCTGGGTGATAGACATTGGGGAGGGTATGTGCTATGGTGAGCGCTGTGAATTGTGTAAGACTGTTGAATCACAGACCAGTACCTCTGAAACAAATAATACATTATATGTTAGAAAAAAAAAGAAGATAGTAGGAAGGGAAAAATGAAGGGGGGGAATCGGAGGGGGAGACGAACCATGAGAGACTATGGACTCTGAGAAACAAACTGAGGGTTCTAGAGGGGAGAGGGGTGGGGGGATGGGTTAGCCTGGTGATGGGTATTAAAGAGGGCACATCCTGAATGGAGCACTAGGTGTTATACGCAAACAATGAATCATGGAACACTATATCAAAAACTAATGATGTAAAGTATGGTGATTAACATAACATAATAAAAAAAATAATAAAAGAGTCAAAAAAAAAAGAAATGAATGCAATCAAGAAATGAGTCCTATGGTTATCCACACAAAGAGCTTACAGACTAAAGAATGAACAAGATCCTGAGATGAGAAAAGACCCAACATCTCAAAGGCACATCTAGATGGCCATTGTGGCTGGAGAGCAAGGGAAGAGATAGGGATATTAAGAGCAGTGGGGCAGATTTGGGCTAAATCTCATAAAAGTGGGTCACAATGAATAATTTGGATTTTATTCTGAGTGTAATATTTAAAAATAATAATAATTCTGACTGCTAGGATGGATAAAAATAATAGGAAATAAAAGTTGGAGCAGAATGACCAGCTAAATGGTTATTGCAGTGATTGAGCCCCGAATTATAGTCTTACATGAGAGTGGTCCAATGGAAGCAGTGAAACATATTCAGATTTGGGATATATTTTGAAAGTAAAACCAATAGGATTATCTCATATGTAGATGTGGGTATAAAATAAATAAAGGGGTCAAGAATGACTTTTGTCATGAGCAACTGGATGAATACATTTGCTAGTCACTGAAATCGGGAACTCTGAGGAAAGAATAGGTTTCAGGGGAAAATCAATAAAACTTTCAGTCAGAAGTGAGTAGTGGTAGAACTTTCTAAGTCCAAAGTTCATGGAAAAAGTAAGAGCTTCAGATGTAAGTTTAAGAGTTATAATTATATAAGTGCTATTTAAATCCCCTAACTTGTTGAAATCACCTAGGAAATATCTGCAATTGCAGACAGGGAGATATCCAAGATTACAAATAAATAGGTAGTCAAATTATGGATTTAGTAATCATATAAACTCGGTGTTGTTTTGCAGGCAAAATGGAAACATATCATTGGATGTTCTTTAAAAGTTATTTTTCATGGTGGCGCCTGGGTGGCTCAGTTGTTAAGCGTCTGCCTTCGGCTCAGGTCATGATCCCAGGGTCCTGGGATCGAGCCCCGCATCGGGCTCCCTGCTCCGAGGGAAGCCTGCTTCTCCCTCTCCCACTCCCCTGCTTGTGTTCTCTCTCTCGCTGTGTATCTCTCTGTCAAATAAATAAACAAAATCTTAAAAAAAAAAAAAGTTATTTTTCACAAATTTTCTATAAATAGAAATTATTATACTGTTAGGTTTAGGTAAAGGGATCACATGCTAAAATTCTACATTTGCTATTCTAGAAACATGAATATTTTCTAGAATATTCTAGAAACATAAATATATCAAATATATATACACACAGCTATAGAGATAGACACTATATGCATTTAGTAAATCATTTTAGTAAAAAAGAAAAATGATCTATTGATTTAATATAATCTCATCAAATAGAAATCGACAAGTTTGCTGCAAAATTAATATGGAAAAGCAAAGGACCTAGAAGAGTCAAAACAATTTTGAAAAAAGAGAAATAAGCCTGAAGACTCACATTACTTGCTGTCATGACTTACTACTAATATATTGATATTTACTATATATAAATATTGTTGGATATAAAAGCATGAACCATAAGAGAAAAAATGATAACAGTGAATTAGTTATTATCAATAAACATGAAAGTTCTCTTCTTCAAAAGACATTGTTAAAAAAAATGAAAGTACAAGCCACAATCTTGGAGAAAATATTTTCAAAATGTACACCTGATAGAGATCTTAATTCCATAATATATAAGGGGCTTTTAAAAACAAAAACATAAAATGCAAAAGAAGAGATACAGATAACAAATAAACATATGAAAAGATACTCAAAGTCATTAGTCATTAATGCTGGCAAGAATGTGGAAAAGCTGGAAGTCTCACACAATGCTGTTGGGAATGCAATGTTGCTTTCCCACTACAATGGCAGGTTTGAGTAGTTGTGACAGACTTTAGGGCCTACGAGACCTGAAATATTTACTTTGTTGCACTTTACAGAGCAGATCCTGCATTGCTCCTATAACCACCAGAGAAATATCTGTGATACGACAGACATATTCACTATCAACTAAGATAAGAGGAGTAACAAGAATTTTTTTTCTCAGAAATATATTACTATCATATTTTCTGCCCATCCAATAATTAATTAAAAACAGGATCAAGAATTTTTTGATTACCATCTTCCCAGTATAGTGCACTGCTGATTTTTATTTTAGCTGCCTTTGCTCTAACTTCCTAATGGTATTTGACTAAGGTAAAGATTTTTCTTCAACTCCTAAAACCTAAAAATTTGGGTGATGGCGATGATGCAGTTTTACAGAAGCAACCCCCAGAATTCAAACTGTGTATTGGTTGAATAAAATGCTTTCTGAATATTTTCCTACTTCAATTTGTGATTGTTGCTTGAATGAACACTTTTTCCTCTAATGTCTTAATCACGAACTTTTGTTTCACAAAACGATTTTTAAAAAAAATGTTGTATGTCCTCCTATCTTTGCTCTAGCGTAGTTCTCAGCCAGGGGTGATTTTGTCCCACCTGGGGAACTTTGGCATTATAGACATTTTTGGTTGCCACGGTTCTGGTGGGGGAAAGGGGGCATGCTGCTGGCATGTAGTGGGTAGAGGCCAGGGATGCTGCTAAACGTATTAAAATTCACAGGACATTTTCTATAACAAAGAATTATTCTGCTCCAAATGTCAACAGTGCTAAGATTGAGAAACTCCCCTATAGAGATATGGCAATAAACAAAGTAATTAGCTTTCAAGGTAATAAAATTACCCCAAAATTACTATCTCCACTTCAGCTTTCGTTGCATATATGCCGATTTCAGCATCTTCCCTGAAGTAAAATGACAGGAGAATCTTTACAGCAGATACCATGTAATAAGCAATGTGCAATCACAAAGAATGTGAGTTTGGGAATTTTTCAGCAAGTTTTGGGAAATAATTTCCCTGCAAGCAAAATTGGTTATTAGCATGTTGATATTGTCATCTGTAGCATACAATGTTAAGACTTTCACTTTTTCAAGTACTTTTAAAAAAATTTTTTATTGTTATGTTAATCACCATACATTACATCATTAGTTTTTGATATAGTGTTCTATGATTCATTGTTTGTGTAAAACACCCAGTGCTCCATGCAGAACGTGCCCTCTTTAATACCCATCACCAGGCTAACCCATCCTCCCAGCCGCCTCCCCTCTAGAACCCTCAGTTTGTTTTTCAGAGTCCATCGTCTCTCATGGTTTGTCTCCCCCTCTGATTTCCGCCCCCTTCATTCTTCCCTTCCTGCTATCTTCTTTTTTTTTTTTTCTTAACATATATTGCATTATTTGTTTCAGAGGTACAGATCTGTGATTCAACAGTCTTGCACAATTCACAGCACTCACCATAGCACATACCCTCCCCAATGTCTATCACGCATTTACCCCATCCCTCCCACCCCGCCCCCACTCCAGCATTCAAGTACTTTTCTAACATGGTCTTGTTGCTATTCCATCTTGTTTGAAACCCTTGTGCAAATACATGACAAATCAGTTGCAAACGCTCTTGTATGTCATGTGGTGTGTCTTTGGCTAAAGAAGAAAGATACAAGTGTCCCACAGTTTTCCTTATTAACTAGTAATTACATGCCATTCTTAAAGGTTTTTTGTTTGTTTGTTTGATGTTATAATTGTCAGAACCAAAAACTTTACAAATATTACAATTATGACTTCATCTAATGTCCATAATTCTATTTATATTATTCTATAATTTTTACAGACTTTTGTTGACTGTAATGATCTTCCTTCCCACAGTCATCTATTGTCTTATTATTTGTAATGATAGTCAATCTATTTCTCTACAAAGTTGAATAATAGTTCTTTTTCTTGTTATAATATTCATTATTCATTTACACATCAACTAGTTGATAAAAATTTAACATAAAGCCATGTGATTTTCACTTCAAGTTATAATTTTATGGTGACTATTGACGTATACCTATCAAACAGACAAATTTATCTTTTATGTTTTCCTATAGGGTGTCATGTTTGAACAGGTCAATTTTTAATAGTTTCTGAATATTAACCCATTTTGCATGGTATTTATAGATTTTTAAAATTAATAATTTTGTAACTATTGCTAAAAGAGTACAACATTGCAAAAGCAATAGTCTTTATGGAAAATTTAGAAACTATGGATAAGAAAAATTTAGACAATAATCCTATTGCTCAGAGATTAAACACTTGAATTTTTTGTAAAATGCATATATATTTGATATGGTTATATTTTCTATATATATTTTACATATTATTGAGAATCTGTCTTTCACTTCATGAAATGTTATGAAAAATTACATAACATTTATGTATATCATTATTGCTTCATCCTACTCTATTGTTTTGATTTTTCAAATATATTTTACATTGTTTCAATGGTTCAAAACGATACCATTGTTTATTATTTCTTTTAATTATCTATAAACCCTGATAAATACCTTTGTACATAATTTTTCACCTAACAATAGCTTAGAATAAATACATAGAAGTGGAATTATTGGATGTATGCAAATGTTTGTCTTCTTTTATGCTTTCTCACCTTTTCTTCAAGAAATTTGGGATTCAGACTCTCAAATTTGGGAGTATGACTTCTAGAAATTCGGAATTCAGACTCTCAAAAGGAGTATGACTTATCTCTTTTTCATATCCATGCAAATAATGGGTTTCAATATAATTTAGTTCTTTGCCCAACTGGTGAGTTAGGAATGATTTCTTTTTAAATTTAAAATGTTGCTTTCATATCTTGGCTACTGTAAATACTGCTGCAATAAACATGGGGGTGCATATATCATTTCAAGTGAGTGTTTTCATGTTCTTTGATAAATACTCAATAGTGGAATTATTGGATCATACGGTATTTCTATTTTTAATTTTTTGAGGAACCTCCATACTATTTTCCACAGTAGCTGCCCCAATTTACATTCCTGCTAGCAGTGTATGAGGGTTCCTTTTTCTCCACATCCTCATCAACACTTATTTCTTATCTTTTTATTTTGGCCATTCCTACAAGTGTGAGGTGATAATTCCATTGTGGTTTTGATTTGCATTTCCTTGATGATGAGTGATGCTGAGCATCTTGTCATGTGTCTGTTGGCCATGTGAATGTCTTCTTTGGAAATATGTCTATTTCGGTCCTCTTCCCATTTTTTAATTGCATTGTTTATTTTTTTTGGTGTTGAGTTGTGTCTTTTATTTTCCTTCTTTTTAAAAAAATTTTATCTTATTTTATTTAATTTCAATTAATTAACATATAATGTATCATTAGTTTCAGATGTAGAGTTCATGTGTAAGTCTTTCAATGGACAAATGGATAAGGAAGATGTGGCATACTCATAATGGAATATCATGCAGCCATAAAAAGTGATGAACTTGTGCCATTAGTGACAACATGGATGGACCTAGAGAGTATTATGCTAAGTGAAATTGCTCAGACTGAGAAAGATAAATACCATATAATTTCACTCATATGTGGACTCTAAAAAAAAAAAACAAATGCATAAACAACAAAAACAACATCAGACTAAAAATACAGAGAACCAACTGATGATTGCAAGACGGGAGGGGGCTTCGGGGGATGGGCAAAATGAATAAAGGAGAGTGGGAGATACAGGCTTCCAGTTATGGAATGAGTAAATCATGGAAATAAATAGATAAATATGGGGCTCCATCTCAGGACCCTGAGATCATGACCTGAACCAAAATCAAGAGTCTGCTGCTTAACTGACTGAGCCACCCAGGTCCACAACTAATGGAATATTCTTGAGACATAATCATTACTTTTCCCCTACAGCATAAGTGCCAATTTGACTAAATTTTACAAAATGGTGGGGAGAAGCCCCAGTGTTATGTTTTTCGTTTCTTGATATTATAACCCTAGAAAACTAGTGCTATATTTTTTAACTTGAAACAAAAATTTTGAGGTTATGCCAATATTCAATATGTAGAAAATACATTGTTATTTGTTCTTTTATCCAGAACGGTATCAGCTGAATGGCACCAAAGTGCCAGGCAGTTAAAGTATACATTCATTAGCTGAATTCAATTCATTATCTATGATTATTGGATTTATTATTTTAGTATTAAGTTTTTCTGTCCTTTTTCATATTTATCATTAATCTTTCATTCCTTAATAATTCTGAAATCCTGAAAATCTATTATAAATCAAGTTTGATCTTTTGCTAAATATCTTCAAAAATATTTTTAATGATCAATATTTTGTTCAATCTTGTTTTTTAAGCCAAAAGGCAGCTTTAAGTTTTCATTGGCTATAGCTATAATCTTCAGTGAAAAATGAGTTTTAAAATAGATTTAGAAAAAAAATAGAGATTTAGAGAAATATAATAGATTGAGTATACATATTATGGAAACTTAAGTTTAAAGGTACGTAAGAATAGGGGTGCCTGGGTGGCTCAGTCAGTTAAGCCTCTGCCTTCAGCTCAGGTCTTGATCTCAGGGTCCTGGGATCGAGCCCCATGTCGAGCTCTCTGTTCAGTGGGGAGCCTGCTTCTTCCTCTCCCTCTGCTTGTGCTCTCTCTCTGTCAAATAAATAAAATCTTTAAGAAAAGTATGTAAGAATAAGTGGACTTTATTCTTTAAATTTTCTTTAAATTCTTCAAATTATTAATTTTAATTCTTTAAATTATCAATAATATTGATAATACAAAAATTCAAACAACCAGATATTCCTGTTTAATGATAGTTGAGTAGAACTATCCTGGTATCAGGGTTTAGAATGAAGAAATCAAGTATCTAATCTTCAGTCTGTTTTTCTCTCTGCCTCTAAGTTATTGGAGGGAGATTTTTAAAAATTACTTAACTGAGAGGAGCTTCTTACTATGAAGAATGAGGATGTTGTCTTAGATTATCAATAAATTTATTTATATCTTTAACAATTGATTAGCATATGTTTATGCTCCTAGTCTTAAAATTAACAACTAGCATTTATAACATGATTTTCAGTATATTATACAAATTTTCATTTAAATAATATTTTCTATGTCTTTGTTACTGCAAGATACTTTTCTAAGTAACCATTAGCTGTATTTTTACAGCCATTTCAACCATTAACTGGAGCTTTACAAATAAATAAGTGATTCTCCATATATTGCACAACTGTCAAAGGTAAAACCCAGTATTCTGCCTACAAATCTATGCAATATGTAAATGACAGATACTTCACTTTTTAAAGGTTGTGCATAATGCAAACATTTTAACTTTATATTCAATAATGGTAAAACAATAATAAAATTGGATTTTAATATTAAAATAGCTGACTTGAGTTTTACACATGAAATTAATAATTTATATGTTCAAACTGCTTAATTTGGTTGACTAGAAAAGGTCAATGACCATCTAAGTTTTCACATTTTCTGGGTTATTACCGGAACTTATTTTCTCTGGGCTTAGAGCTCATTAAAGATGCATAGTCTAAAGTTCTGGCATTCAATATTTATTCTCTGATCTAGCAAACTAGTTTATAGTGTGCTTTTTACTTTTTCTTTTTTGAAGCAGATGAAAAAGAATTCTTGGTCTTTAAAGAACATCAGAGAGGTTTTTCAAACAAACACTAATATAATCATCAATAATTAAGCTGTATAGAGAAATCTCATGTATTTAAAATTCTGAGACCAAATTTGACTTAAGAATTAAAAGGGACTCGCACTGTCCTCTTATAATTAGTGCAGGGATGATACTCATTATTTCTACTAAATCTGAACCAGATACTGATGTCTCAGAAAACTTGCCACATATTTTGCATGTTATATAAATCATCATTATAATTAACTCTTTTATTCAACAAATCTAATCAAGTGTCTACTGTGTACTACACATTTTGCTGAGCACCAAGTCTACCATACTTAGGAATAAAAGAGACATAATCCCTTTTCTCAAGGAGTTGACATTCTAGTAAAAAATCCATAGATTAATGAAATAATCATAAATAATATTAAAAAACAATTGAGGTAGGTTATTAATTGAATGTACATGGCATTATATCAGAAGAAAAATTTAAAAGCAACAAAATGCTCTCAAGAACCTTGATTTACATGTTAGAAAATGAAAAAGAAATCTACCAGTTTTTATTTTTAAAATTCATACTTTTTCACATATTTCATATAAAAGTTTAAGAAGCCACAGAAATATTATTACATTTATTATCTCAGTATGGGTTCAACATATATCTGCTTTCAAAAAATAAATATATCTATCTGGAATTTCAAATACTGGTTTTCAAAATATTATTTTAAAAATGTTTACCTTTTTCTTCTCAGTAAACTATAGTATTCTGCATCAGGGGGAATAGAACTTATGCCCAATTCATCTATGTTGAGATAGTGCTTTAGTCTACCTTACCTCACTAATACAGTATTGACATGTCAATGGAGCAAACTATATTATCTCTACTGGAAGTAAATACTTTCCATTGTGTACAAGGAAAATAAATAGACTCTATGGGAGCAGAACTAGGTTCAAACCCTGACTCTGACAATGATTAGATGTGTGAGACTGGGAAAGTTCACAAACAAACAGTGCTTCCACTGGTAGTAATCATGAAATAAATGGTGGCAACCGTTATCATCATTATTATAATTAATGACATTAATAGTCAGCAGTGTTTGCTTCCCTAATGTCTATGTCAAAATGCAGAGTTGATAAGAACGGACACTTAGTTCACATTCTTTTCTAAAGCAGTGCCGGTGGGTGTATCTCAGGCACTACACATTTTAGCTAATATTTAACAATTAAATATACCTTTTAAATTGTGTAGTCATGCATTATTTATGCTCTACATCAGTCTACTCTCGACTTCAAGTAAATGAAATGGTATATAATGCAAATGTTAAAACATGTATAAAAAAGGAAATGTAGGAAATTACAAAACACTGGATTCTGTGTATTACCAGAGGAGGGCACACATTTGACTCCAATCTTTATAGTTACCAAAAGGAAAATTTGTTTATTTCAATAGATCCTTTACTTTTTAAAGCTTTCACCCCAAAATTCCCTAGAAGAAATCCAACAGAAAATCTCAGAGAACTAGTTTTCTTAGTATCCCTCAATAAATAGCTATAGTATACCTCAGAGCTAAATTAGTAAAATGAATTTTTTAAAGTCAACATATTATGATTCAATAATAAACATCTCTCTGTTAACTTGACACTCCCTGAACATAAGTTTAATTCTGTATATTGAGGGTTGCTTGTCATTAATTTAATAATATAATATGTATTAAACAAATAGCTGTTGAGGACATTCCAGGTGTCAAAGATTGTATTTCATATTGCAGACACAAATATTTATAAGGTTTGGCACCCTTTTTCAAGGAACTCACTGTCAAGTGAAAAAATGAATATAGTGCAATATAGTGACTGCAATATTAGAAAGAATGAGGAATAAATCTGGTAGCATAATTAGAAGACAACTAAGATAAACTCGAGGTAACTGTCTAAAATAAATCTCAGGTCAGATAAATTATTTCAAAATATGGAATATTGTTAAGAATTGCATAGATGATCCAACAATTGGACTACTAGGTATTTACCCAAAGGATACAAAAATACTAATTTGAAGGGGTATATGCACCCTGATGTTTATAGTAGCATTATGAACAATAGCCAAATTGTGGAAAGAGCCCAAATGTCCATCAACTGATGAATGGATAAAGAAGTGGTATAAATATACATGGAATATCACCCAGCCATAAAAAAGAATTAAATCTTGGGGCACCTGGGTGGCTCAGTCGTTAAGTGTCTGCCTTCGGCTCAGGTCATGATCCCAGGGTCCTGGGATCGAGCCCCGCATCGGGCTCCCTGCTCCGCGGGAAGCCTGCTTCTCCCTCTCCCACTCCCCGTGCTTGTGTTCCCTCTCTCGCTGTGTCTCTCTCTGTCAAATAAATAAATAAAATTAAAAAAAAAAAAAAAAGAATTAAATCTTGCCATTTGCAACAATGTGGATGGAACACTTGAGTATCATGCTAAGCGAAATAAATCAGTCAGAGAAAGACAAATACTGTATGATTTTACTCAAATGCAGAATTTAAGAAACAAAGCAGATAAACATCGGGGGGAAAAAGGAGGCAAACCAGGAAACAGACTCTTAACTATAGAGAACAAACTGAGGCTTACAGGAGGGGAGGTGGATGGGGGGAGAGGTTAAATAGGTGACAGGTATTAAGGAGGGCACTTGTGATGAGCACTGGTGTTTTATGTAAGTGATGAATCACTAAATTCTACACCTGAAACTAATATTACATTGTATATTAACTAACCGGAATTTAAATAAAAACTTGAAACAGCAACACCAAAAATCAGAACACCTACTAACTTTGGAAAAGTAAAAAAAAAAAAAAAAAAGAATTGCATAGAAAAATGAAATATATGTTAAGAACTTTGCATGAAAAAGAAAATATAATTTACACAAAAGATATCCTAAACGGCAGTAAGAAATAAGGCTCATTTCCTCTTCCAGCCTTGAATGGAGTAATAGAGTTGAAATTGAACTGTCCGTTCTAAACAACTAAAAACTGGATAGTATACATAAAACAAGGGTCTTCAGACATTGGAAAACAGGCTACCCATGACAGTGATCCCTGTGATTAGCCCATCATACTACACAGAGAGAGTCTTTGGACTTCAGCATAAGGTGTGGGAGAATAACCCAGCCATGGCATTATCCATGAGTTGGAGAGACAGAGTTGAAAATTCAGGGAGGCTAAGAAGGCTAGAATTAACTGGGCACAGTACCAAAGAGAAGGGAGCTGCACAGAGACCTCCAGAGACCTCTATAGGACTGTCTTCCAGTCTTCAGATTGTATTAATCATTATAACAATGTGAGGCTGGGAAAAAGCCACCAGAAAACAGCAGTCCCAACAAAGATCTGATAAGGTTGGAAAGCACATTGCTCAAGAAATGTGTGCAGAGGAAAGTAAGACCTTAGCTCTTCTACGACGAAGAAGGACTAGCAAAGATAAAGCAAGTGAAGGAGGACCAGCCTGCCAAAAAGACCAAGAAGTAGCATCCAAAGAGAGGGGGAAATTGGTGAGCAAGTGCCAAGACCTTCCCCTAGACAAATCCAATAGTTTTAAAAATAGCTTCTAATGTTTTTTCAAGTTTCTAAGCATTTGAACACAATCTCAATAACTAATAAGAAACTCTCCCTACAACAGTGCAAAAATTATCCATTGACATAGGAACCAACAAAACAATTTCCTCAGGATTGTCAATTCAATTCAATTCAGAAACCCTTTGTTGGATACTGATTTCAATTTACTCTGTGGGGTGGTGTGGAGGAATAAAGGCATGAGATAGAAAGTTTGCAGGGAAATAAATCACATGTGAAAAATGAATATTATAGAAGACTACAGAGAGACATACTTAGTTCTAAAAAATATGAGGATTAATTCCATTGGGGGTCAGAAGGTGAGAGACACTAAGGACGGCTCCTTGGAGAAATGAAGTTTTCACAAGGCCTCGAAACAAAAATAAGACTTCAGCAGGATTTGAGGATGAAAGCCATCTTAAATTCAGGAAACAGCTTGAGTATGATGTTAAGGAAAATAACTCTGGCATGAGAGGAAAAGCCTTTTTTCTGGGCATATACAGGAAACTATTGATATATTTTAAGAGAAAGTAAAAGTTTTTGGGAAATGTGCAGACAAATCACAAAGTAGATCCAGAATAGAAACAGGTGAAGAGATCAGTGCTGAGAGATGACTGAACAAAAACAAAAGAAGCACAGCATAGGCCACAAATAGACACTGTACCATATATAAAAGGGAGTTCCTTTTTATTGTCTAAATTAAATTACTTATATATTGTTTTAAGTTACATTCCGTTTCTATAAAACCTCACCTAGTTGTGCATATTTTATTATAGGAAAAAAATGATTTCAAAGTGCCATGCATCATATTAGCTCCAGAAAGATCATATGAATACAACATCACGCAATGTTTATTAATTTATACCATGAATATTTTTAATTATTTAAAAGATTATTTGTCTAAACATGCATTATGCTCATGAATAAGACAGACTTTGTATTTGGGTCTTATATTGTTAACCACAATGAGGGTTTGTACTGAAAGTAATAACTTTCATGAAATAATTTAGTACTATTCCTGAAATTGATATCAAAGATGTAAGTGTGGGAACATTTATGGATTAAGAATGATGTGACTAGCTTGAGTTATTTACTTAATTGAGATTAAAGAAATAAATCAAAATTTTACTTCATTGTTCAGTGTAATATTTTATATACTACTGTAACAGAAGAGTTCTAACTGACTTGATATTAATTATTTTTAAGCTGAAAAATAAAAGATCATGTAAAGACTATTTTTCAGTACAAATGCACACAGTCTTATGTGGCATTCCTTGGGTAACCAGCTCAATATACTCGGTTGCCATAGAAACCATTTCTAAGGAAACAGAAGAAAGAAGTATGGGTATTTCTGGAGCTGGCTGTGTGCCTGAAAGAAATGAATAGTAAACAAATAGTAGTACTTCTCTCTAATATAGGTACTTATCAGTTATACTTTCAGATAAATAAACTAAGGAAAAAATATTACCAGTTTCATGCTGGAGGTTATTTGTATAAATAGATGAAATTATTTTTTAAAGTCACATTTCACCTAATTAAAAGTACTAACAATGACTAGCTAACCACACATGCGGATGCCCTGGAAAAATGACCATTTGATTTTTATTTGTCACATTTCTAAAACTTGAGTCAGTTTGAAAACTCCAATTTGAAACGGGTTAAAATATAACAATTTTATAATGTAGACAATGGCTCATGGAAGTTTTTTTTTTTTTTTCATTTTTTCATTTAAATTCCAGGTAGTTAGCATAGAGTGTAATATTAGTTTCGGGTGTACAATTTAGCTATTCATCACTTATGTACAACACCCAGTGCTCATAGAGGTTATAATCAAAGAAAATCTTATTCAGTTCTTCACATTGTCACAAGAAGAAGCTGAAGTTAGTGACTTGCTCATAAGAAACTTGCACATAATCTCAGAGTAATTTAAGGGGAACTGGAATAGAATTCAAGTTCCCAAACCTAAATCCAATTTCTTGCAGCACAAAGTTTACCACAAAAATATATTGTTTTAGGTCCAAAAAAATGAATCGAATTTATACTGAATATATACTTCTGTGCTAAATACTAAGGACACAAAAATGAGACACAGCTCTTGCTTGTAAACAGCTCATTTTCTTGTGTGCACTGAAGGCAAACAGACAATTACACATAATTATAAGCACACAGCTGCAACGGAAGAAGGGTCATTGTAATGATACTGTAGGAAGGGTCTCACCATCACAGAGCAACTCTTATATTTGCTTGTTTTAGCTTAACACAGAACCTCAATCAGTTGCTGTGAAGATAATCTGAGAAGTTAAAATCATTGTGTTTAGCTTACTCCTACCACATAGAAAATCCTTAATATATTTAACTATTAGTTTTGCAGGAAAATGACTAAACGTGTTTTTAAATAACATATAACCTAATAATCATTAGGCATATTTCGTCCTATTCTGGGAACTGCTACCCTGAGTCAGAATCACAAACACTGCCATTGCTTTTTATCATTTCTTACTCCTTTTTTCAGTTATAAATACTTAAATGCTGATCTCAGTCTGAACACTGAGAATCCACTTCTGTCTGTATTTATTTTCCCAGACTAGATCCAGGAAAGTGGAACACTGACCATGGTTTATCAGCTGAAAATCTACCTGTGGTCTTCTGGGTTTCTGTCTACCCCTTTGTACTGTGACATCACAGTTTTCTGGATTTTCCTGTGTTGTAGGCAGAATATTAAGATGACCCTCTGGAAAAAAAAAAAAAAAAAAGATGACCCTTTGAATGACCCTCATTCTTGAATAACTTTCTCCGTTTGAGTGTGGGTGGATCCTGTGAATATGATGAGCTATCGCTCTGGTGATTATATTATACTATTATGAAAAAAAAGATTATGTAGGTGGGCCTAATGTGATCAAATGAACCCTTAAAAGCAGAGAGGTTTCGGGGCGCCTGGGTGGCTCAGTCATTAGCGTCTGCCTTCTGCTCAGGTCATGATCCCAGGGTCCTGGGATCGAGTCCCACATCGGTCTCCCTGCTCAGCAGGAATCCTGCTTCTCCCTCTTCCACTCCCCCTGCTTGTGTTCCCTCGCTTGCTGTGTCTCTCTCTCTCTGATAAGTAAATAAAATCTTAAAAAAAAAAAAAAAAAGCAGAGAGGTTTCTCCCACTCTTGGCAGAAGAAGTCAGAAAGACTCAAAGGGTGAGAGAGATTGGATGTCAGGGAGGTTCTCCCTTGATGAGATGCAGGGGGTCATAGGGCATGACCCTGAGAATGACCTCTAAGAGCTGAGAGCTATACCCAGCTGACAGCCAGTGAGAAGACAGGCACCTCAGTCAGGAAATAAATTCTTCCAACAAGTAGTGAGTTGAAAGAGGACCCTAAACCCAGATGGGAACCACGGCCATAGCAAAAAATCTATTCACACTGTGCCTGGGCTTCTGGCCTATAGAATCTGTAAGATATTACATTTGTGTTGTTTTAAGCCATTAAGATTAGGGTAACTTGTTACACAGCAGTAAAACAAAAACCACTAAGGCGTCGTGCTTTCTGCAAAGCCCTTTTCCCTAGCGTCTGACAACTCAGAACCTAATCCCTTTGCTGAGATTTCTTTCATTTATGCCAATTCTCTTGGCCTGTCATGCTTCAGCCAGCCACCCAGACAGGCTTTAGAATTTAAAGTTGACATACAGCAGGGTTTATTTATTTATTTTTTAAATGAAGAAAACACACATATAGAGTCTCTACTCATAAAAAAAGAGTAAGATTAAAAAAAAATGGAAGTGATATTTCCAACATTTTTAGAGACAGTTACATGGTCTGGTCCGGGACTTAATTTGGTCTCCAAATCACATTGTCAGGATCAATAAAATTAATGCTAATATATATATTTTTTAATTCTCAAATTTTTAAAGATTTATTTATTTGAGAGAGAGAGTGTGTGTGTGCGTGTGCCAGTGCAAGTTGGGGGGGCAGAGGAATGAATTTCAAGCAGACTCCCCTCTGCTGAGCACTGAGGCTGGATCTCCTGACCTGAGAGATCATGACCTGAGCCAAAACCAAGAGTCAGACCCTTAACCTACTGAGCCACCCACGTGCCCCTAATTCTCAAATTTGAACTGAATTTGTAATTTATGCCAATTTCCCTGTAGTTGCCTCAAATTAATTGTGACCAGGTCTAAATCAGATATGATACTTGTGAAGATTAGTAGGACCCGAATAGAGTACTTTCAGATGTTTCCTATTTTTTCCCTTATTTTTAGAATTACACTACTTTTCTGAACAAAAAGTATGTGAAGTAACAATATTTGAAAAGCATAAAAGTTCTTCCTTGAAAGTATAATAATATTTTAATAGTTAGCAAATAGAATAGATGACAAAGAACTGAAAACTTGGCTTAAAATGACATTTTGGAAGGTAAAGTAGGTAGACTGGAATACTTATCTCTCTTATGGGAACCAATAATTATCTTCGCCTAGGACTCTCATGCTTCTTCAATCTCCTTACCTAAATTTGTTTCATACCAAGGCAAGTAGATATTACAAATGCTAAGGAGCTTAAATCTGTTTCAAATGCCAAATTTTTCAAAAAACAACATCAAAATATCTTTGAGAAAATTTGCTTTGAGTTGAATTGAAATTAATTATGTAGGATGAGGGCAAGTTTCAAAGTAAGGAGACTAGAGACTTAAATTTACCTATTAAATCTAGATCTGCCTTTCTAGAAAATCTGTAAGTGCTAAAATATAAATTCCCCCCAAGAAATAATTCAAAGTTAGCTTTGAAAGGTAATAGACACTTTGGTGCAAACAAAATATTTCAAAACATCATTAAGTCTTGGATATTAGCTTGGCTGATGTATTATTAGCACTTAAGCATTTTTTGAAAAAAATTGATAGTACTAAAAAGAAAGCTTCAAATAGAAATCATGTTTAAAGGGATAAAGGAGTCAAATAGCTCTCTCTTCATGAGAAAGATTCAGATAAAAAAAAACATGAAGAATAATCTCTCAAACAATTTCAAGAGCCAATAAATGTGGTTTTACTTACACATTTATTAAAAGCAAATATTCTTATTAAAATGTGGACACACAGAGCACATTGAGCAGTTTACTCTCACCCATTTCCCTAGTAACATATAACTTAAAAAAAAACAAACAAAACCAAACCCAACCATTCCTCTAAAACTTGTACCATGTTTAAACATTAGTTCTGTCCTAGAGAAGTTACATATATTAAAGTATAATCTTATGTTTTACTTTTATCTTTACTATTAGTGGTTCTTTTCAAAATTGAGACACACAAATATTTATAATTTAAAAGCTGGAGTCCTGATATTGTCTCTATGGTAAAATAAAGTAATACTAATATGAATTTATTTTTTTTTGCTTGTGATTTAGTGATTAATTTTTGGCTTGTGATTAATTTTCTCATAGGGGATAAGACTAGCTGATTAAATAATTGTCACTATAAAGTTTGTAATTGCTTCCTTATTTAATGGCTGGTACTTCTAATAATGCCTTTTCTACTTTATGCTAGAAACTTATTTTGCCTAGATTCTTTTCATTTGGAAAGTACTTTCAGATGTTCAAAATTTACATATTATTTTTGTGAGAATTTCATCTTTGAGTCCATATTTTGTCAAAACTGTTATTTGCCTAGTTTTGTTTGTTTTAATCATTAGCAATGCCTACCACAGTCTCTGTCTTGAAATATAGTTAACTCAGAAAGAAACACTCCAATCTTCTGTGTTTGTCTTAGACACCTAGTCTTCCTTGCTATTACGATACGACACCAGCAGGGTTGAGAAGCACAGCAACCCTAGGGGACTTCAGGAGATACACGTAAATTCTCTTTCTTTACCATGCCAACTATGGACAGATTTTCTTCACCATGTTTTTTTTTTTTTTTTTTTTTGGCCTCTTAATTTGAACAAATGTTTTCACAGAGAATATGTTTTATACTTTTACTGATTTTGCTGCTAAAATAATGACAGCTAGGGTTTATCTAGGTTCACTATCTCCAGATCCTTTGTTAAGCACAGCATGGTCTAGTTTAATCCTCACAAGCACTGTGTGCAGTGGTTATGATTATTATTCCCATTTTAAAGGGAGTAAGGTGAGGCAAGGAGCGGTTAAGTATTCCCAAGATCACACCATTACTAAGTAGATTTGAAGTTAGATAGTTTGACTATAGAGCCTAAATTTGAAACCCCCGTGCTGTGGTAAGGACACTACAGAAAGCAATATACTAATTTCTATGGGGCATTAATAAAAAAGTGCAAATCCTTTACATGCATGTTTCAAACTCCACTTTGATTTTATGAAATCAAAACTGACATTATAGGGCGCCTGGGTGGCTCAGTTGGTTAAGCGACTGCCTTCAGCTCAGGTCATGATCCTGGAGTCCCAGGATCGAGTCCCGCATCAGACTCCCTGCTCAGCAGGGAGTCTGCTTCTCCCTCTGACCCTCCCCCTTCTCATGTGCTCTCTCTATTCTCTCCCTCAAATAAATAAATAAAATCTTTTAAAAAAACTGACATTATATATCTCTTGTGCTTTTAAAAATTAAATGAGTATAAAATTGGGGGTAATGCCTGTGGGTTTAATAAAATATTTTCTCCAGCCAGTTTGTGAAAAATATATAATTTTATTTATAGGCCCTCTTTTTTAAAAAGAGGGTTTTATAAGTATAAACCATGATAGTTACATACCTTTAGGTATAAATATTAAATGGTCTAAAAGAACAAAATTTCACTCTTATTGATTTCAGCTGTCAAAATGATAAAATGGAACTTTATTTCCTTCTATTAGAGAGTGCTCATCGGATTGCTGTAAGGAGTGACAGCAGCACTGGTATCAAAAGAAGAGATGAAAAAAACACGAGAGGAAATAAAAACATATCCGAAGTCTAAGCAAAATAGTAAGCTACTTAGAGCAACTTGACTCAAAATAAAAACATAGACTGAAAATCAAACAGAAAATTATAGCACATTATAATCTTAAATCAAGATAGTTGTACCTTACCATCTGAAGTTCCCAAATTATATATAGAATCTTACCCATCTGCAAATATGGATTGAATCATATCTTGTTTTTCAATCTTAAATTGCCCTTAGGAAGCAAAATATCATGGAAAATTCAGAGGAAAGGGAAGGGAAAGGGCAGAGAGATACCACAGGAATATGGGAATTAATGTGGTTTATATACTTCAATGATATAATTCAAAGCTGAGGGAGTATAGTGGTTAGACGTTGTGTTCTATCAAGTTGTGAATGTAGGACAAAGAGTCAGGATCTCAGGAAGGAAGAGAGATTGTCATATGAAATTTAGGGACTCTAGGGAAGCTGGTAAAGACTGTCTCAGAGCATTAGCTATTCAATCTTCTGTAACTGATATATATAAAAAGTATACATAGGAATTAAAAAGACCTAGGGAAGGGTTAAAGGGCCCTGGCCAAACTAAAGCTTGGGATTTAGAACCAAGAGAGACACAAGAGTACGGCTACGTCCAGAAATCAAATGTCAGAGTAGGATAAATTTGTCAACAGTAAGTGAACAAGTCAAAAGTAGAGTATATAACAATAAAATTCAGGACAAGTACCAAGTTTAGATTTCAAGTATTAAAAGTTTAAAGACCAGGCAGGTATTAAATTTGTTTGGGGAATTAATGTGGAAACTAAAGAGAGTATGTGAAATTGGATTAAGCAAACAAACAAACAAATGTTTAGGGAGAAACTAACACTTAGGTGGCACTGTGACAGGAATTTATATATACTTATTTATACAACCCTCAAAAATTACTCCACAAAATTAGTGGTAGTCCTATTTTAGAGATACACAACAGAGGCTAAAGAGGATAACTTTTCTAAAGTCTAAGAGCTAGTAAGTCACAGAATCGGAATTCTAGGTTTTGTCCATCTTCTAATCTTCTTCCAAATTACCAATGAAATTGTATAACTCAAGATTTTTAAAGATCTAGGTAAAGAGTCTAGAAAATGTATAAATACTGAACTAACTTTTGGCTTTAGTGTGGTAGGGTGTCCTTATGGAAAATGGTAGACCAATGGGGGAACGCCATGTGACAACAAAGGCAGAAATTGGAATGATGTAATTGCAAGCCAAGGAACACTAAGAATTGACAGCCACCTCTAGAAGCTAGGAAGAAGCGAGGAAGAATTTACCTCTGTAGGTTTCAGAGAGAGCATGACCCTGCCAACATCTTGTTTAGACGTCTAGATTTCAGAACTGTGACAGGATACATTTCTGTTGTTTTAAGCACCCAGTTTGTGCTCCAGTGTTATTGCAGACCTATAAAACTAATACACTGTTCATCAAAATATATTCATATTCCCAGCATTTTTGTCACAATTATGAAATTTCAGAGTCAATGTTATCAAATCCTTTGTCTGTGGTATCTCTCTTCTTCTCTTTCAGTATTTTCTAATTCTACCATCTGCTCTCTCAATAGTTCATATTGTATCATTAGCTCTTTCCCTTCTAACTGACTTCCTGTTATATACAAACACACAAGTACATATCCAGGTCTACAAACATACAAACACATACACACAAACACATACATGTGTGATACCATCACATGGTCTGGTACGGATAACTTGAATTATTAAATATTATGGTTAGGAGAGAGTTCCTTCATTCAACATGAAGTCACAAATAAATTTTCAAGAATAACACTAAACATATATTTCATGCTGAACATAATTTGTTAGTTCATGGCAGATGCAGAAGTCCTATGGTCTTTCTGTGCCTCAGGGCCATAATCAGGAAAGTCATTATAAACTTCTCAGACTTTTGCACTGTAATAGAGCTGCTGTTAGACACAGCTATATAGCTGATAAAATTTCAGATAAACGTATTTGTAGCATGTCTGGAAAAAATTGGTTTGCATAGTTTTCCCTTATTTGTTTTCAGAGGGTGCTTAAGATACTTTTCTCTGCTTAATAAAACTGACTACAAAAATAAATAAAATTAATCCAATGTTTTAGCAAATCCTGTTGGCCTGACCTTCAAAATATAGCCAGAATCTGAGCATTTCCCAAGACTTCACTGCTGACACTTGGACTGAGCCATGGTTATTTCTCACCTGGACTAGGGCATTAGCTTTCTCACTGGTCTTCCTGTCTGTATGCCTGCCTTATCCCCACCCACTAATCAATTCTTCACAGTGCAGCCAGAGCGATCACTGAGATCATGTCACTTCTCTGTGCAAACCTCTGGAATAAATTTCTGTTTCACTCAGAATATAAGACAAGTCCTTAAAATGGCCCCAAATTCTTGGAATCTGATTTTGTTCTTTCTGTCCTGTCCTCTATCTGATTTCATCCCCTACCAGTCTTCCTCTTGCTTGCCTGCTCCACCATACTGATTTCCCTGATGTTCTTAGAAAATGTCAAATACACACCTACCTTAACACAGCATTGGCCATTTGCTCTTTGTGGGATATTCTTCCTCCTTCTACCTACGCAGCTCTCATCTTCTTCAAGTTGGCTTCCTCAGCATGATCGTATGTGACCATACTGTTGTCTCCCACCCACCAACTCAGAACCTGTGATACCCTCCTCCTCAAATCTGCTCTACTTTTTCTTTTAAGCATATAGTCTATACATACATACATATTCTCTCTCTAGATTAGAACTATACTATGTACACTTTATTATATACAACACATCATACACAAATACAGGTTTATGATGCTTAAAGTTTACTTTCTGTCATCACTAGAATTTAAGCTCTAGGAGGGCAGGAAACATCTATTATTTTTAGTAGTGCATTACCTACACCATAAATAGAGTCCAGGATGGGGTGCATCCTCAATGAAATGTGTTGCTGAGTGAAATATGGTTATTAAGGAAGGACATATGTTATGCTAATCACTGTTAACTTAGATAATAACACTGTCAAGGGGTTTGAATAATATCTTAATTATTGACATAAAATAGCATCTCAAAATATTGTTGATTGATGTTCATAAAGTGACAGCTTGTCATACTGCACCACATGTTTCAAGTATAAATAGACTTGGGAGGCAACAGAAATATCTTTTTTTAAGCTCCTCTGTATAAGTGAGTGACAATAGTAAATAGAACTGAGAAAAACTATGTCTGTGGAGAGGGAAGTAATTCTCTCATTGGCAGAATTTGATACATTGACCCGACCAATGGGCAAAGGACCATAGGCCCTAGTTTTAAAATCTCACTCCCTTGCTTTCCCCAATTCTTCCCTGGCCTCCCTAGAGTAAGGGACGCCATTCACCAGAAGGCTCAGCTGAGATCTGTCGGAACATGGAACATGGAGCCAGTGAAGACAAAAAGGCATGAAGAATAAGCAGAACCTCATTCCTTTCAATGAACAATAAGTTGTCCCTAAAATTCATCATATCCAGATCTTGCAAACCCAAACTTCAATCCCAACTCAAGCATTTATTAGCTGACAGATCTGAGCCAAGATGGTCTCCTCCTGCAAAGGTGTGCAGGGACTAGATCTTCAACCTCAGGGCATTGTTAGTTAGTAAGTGGTATTGAATAAATGGCAGCTACTACTATTATAATTATCCTTGAAACAAAGAATTTTGTCTTTGCCTTCATTTCCCTAATATCCAGAAATGCCCACTGAATATCTGTGTTGTTTCTTGCCCAAATCATTTCCTTCCTGTGACTGTCCTCTTTAAGCCTTATTATAACACTGGCTGGATTACAGGACTGGATTATTCAGGCTGCCTACATCCTCTGCTTAGAGCATCAAATGCTCATCCTCACTCATCCTCTCATTGCAGAAGTGATATTCTGCCTTGAATGTCAGTGGTGCCAGATCCTTCCTCAAGAACTGTAAGTTGTTCCCAAAATGAATCCTGCTTCCTGGAGATCTGGAATCAAGGTCTGTGCTGGCTGATAACCCAGAAATAAACCATGACTTCCCCATTTTTACATGTCTCACTAGCTGCCTAGACTCTCCTAGTATCAAGTCACTTGCATACACAAAGCCATCCTGAACCATGATTAAATTGGTAACTCCTTGAGATTCCATGTATTGAGTGATCCAGCTTCTTCCTGAGGGATCAGACATTTCAGCCATGTTTATTTGTTCAGTCCTAGGGTATTTTCTCCCACCTTCAGCTTCCACAAATCCATAGTTTATGCTGCTTCTGTCATAGCAGTCTTCACAGCTAAGCCTCCCTCACTTATAAACCGATGAAAGTCTTTGTGACCAATTTTAAGACAGTCTTTCCTGGGATTTCCACAATTATGGCAAAGCTTTGGATAAGTCATTATATCTATTAATACTGGTTCTTGTACTGAAAGAACATAAATACACAAATGACCAAAATCATAGTGACATTGAGTTATGTATAATGATCTATCAGAGCAAAAATAAAGGGAAAAAATAAATTTTTAAGTGTTTTTATAAAAGTCTTCCAATAGGAGGTGACATTTGATTTGAGCCTCAGGAAAGGAATTTGACAAAGTGGGCAATAGAGGCCACTTAGGAAGAAGGACTATGGATGCCAAAGTGCAGAGTTGGACAACTGTGTAACAGTATTGAAGAGTGTGGTTAGTCATAAAATAGGGTAGGGATAGGTGGTAGAGAATGACTTCAGTTGATACAATTGAGATTGAATACTATAGTTGGAATGCTTAGGATTTTAAACCTCTCCTTATAGGAAATGAAGATTCATTGTAACTTTCTAAGCAGAGTAATGAAAATCACATTAAAAAAACCAATTCTGAAAGTAATGTGGAAGAGGGACCAGAGAGAATAGAGACTAGAAATAGGTCACTCATTTTGGAGAGTAGAGCATTAGTCTAAAAGAGATGATAAGAATTTAAGCTGGAGTAGTAATAGTGAGCTAAGAGGCTGGGTGAGAGAACTTTGTAGATAAAATTCGTAGTATTTTTGATAAAATAAAGTTTACGCTGAAGCTCAAAAATCTAGCTGGTTATACATTTCATGTCTGAGAAATGATTCAGTGGAGAAGAAAGTATGGGTAAGGAAAGAGATGGAGGTTGTGGTATTGGAGAGATAAAGATTTTATCTTAAGTTTTTGAGGAACTGATAGGCAGAAAAAATGTTAGTCTGAAAATAGAAGCAAGTTTATATCTCTGCATATGTTTGAAGCCGTGAATGTAGGTGCTACATCTCCAATGACAAATTGTGGAATAAAGAAATGAGAATTGAAAAAAAGAAGAGTGAAGAGTGTGGAAGGAAAGGAAGGGGGAGTTCAAGAACGAACTCTAAAGGGATTTTAACAGTTAAGTGGACAGCATGAAACTGTGTGTTCAACTGGCCTGGCAGAGGTGGGAAGAGAATTCCAGAACAGCAGCAGCAAGATGGTGCCAGGGACAGAGTTTGTTGAACCCACTGCAAAATGAAAATGCGGGGTCCTTTGTTCAAAAGAAAAAAAAAAAAGCACGAAAAATGTTCCATTAAAGGTCTTAAAATAAAAGGTTTTTCTTTCTTTCGTGGTCTCCTTTTCATCTTTTCATGATATATTTTACTTGCTATTTAATGTCATTCTAGATGAATCATTGAACACTACATCAGAAACTAATGATGTACTATATATTGGCTAATTGAATTTAAATAAAAAATTTTTAAAAAGAAAATTTAAGATTTTCAATTATTAGCATATATTTTACCATTCATCTTTATACTGTGCAATGCCTGTTTTAAATGAAATATAAGAGAATTTAACTCTTTAGGGCATCATCAAAATTATATAAATCATGCTTCAGAGCTAGTACATGCATTTTGTTCTTAGCAAAAAATAACTGAACACTGACACAAACTCAACTGCTTTTATTCCACTTCTTGCTACATGCCTATTCTAATACCACCTTGGAACCAGAGGACTTCCATAATACCCTTACTTTATACTTCCTTTGAGCCTCACTGACATCCTACCTACCATGGCTCTACCAAGCGTGGAGTCCTTCTCACTGTAGGGCCTTTGTGACAGTTTACACACCCCTGAAAGCGGCCCTGGACATAGACGTGTTGAGAGCTTCACAAAGAGATTATGGGTATTTACCACAGTCTGTAGCTTTATCTTAGGGCTCTATCAGAATGGTACAGAAAACAGGGATGTTGTGACTTGGGGTAGCATAATAGAGTTAAGCAGGTCTGAAATACAAACTTTTCTGAGTCCATATAAGGCTGGTATTTACACCTTGGTCAAAAAGGTAAAATATACTAACCTGATAATTATAAACACCTTACACATATTGCTACTCCAGGAATAGGCAAACTTCTGGAAGGAAGAAATTAGTAAGCATTCTACCTTTGTAGACCATATGGCCCCCATCACAACCGCTCAACTTTGCTGTCATAGTATGAAATCAGCCATAGACAGTATGCAACCAATTGGTATAGCTGTGTTCCAGTAAAACTCTTTACAAAAACAAGTCGCGGGCCAGGTTTGACCTGCAGGTAATACCTTGCCAATCTCTGGTCTATGCTATTAATTTTCCCAAGGTCAAATTCCCATGATTCAACAATGGAGATGAAAGTGTTTTGAAACCAAAGAATTGTAACATGCATGAAAAAGATTTGTATTATTAATTATATTCACTCTACTATATTTTGTATATAGTACTATATTTTGTATCTAGTGTTGATATTACTATTCATTTGAGTGATAAGTGGAAATAAAATGCAAATAATGAATAATCTTGAATACTGCCAACCAGCAAAACACAAAAAGCACAGGGCATTCCTTTGTGAAAGATGCTGGGAGATGTACAGGAAACCAAATGTCAGGATTTTACTTCAGATTAAAATCTGTGTGCTAGGGCGCCTGGGTGGCTCAGTCGTTAAGTGTCTGCCTTCAGCTCAGGTCATGATCTCAGGGTCCTGGGATTGAGTCCCACATCGGGCTCCCTGCTCAGCGGGAAGCCTGCTTCTCCCTCTCCCACTCCCCCTGCTTGTGTTCCTGCTCTATCTCTCTCTCCGTCAAATAAATAAATAAAATCTTTAAAAAAATAAAATAAAAATAAATAAATAAAATCTGTGTGCTAGGTTTCAGTGGATATAGTTTGACTTGCAGGAGAATTAGCTGTGTTCATTAGTGGGTCAGTTCTAAATGGGATTGTTTTATACACTGCAAGTAAATTAGAACAAAGGTGACTATTAGATATTGTGACAGAAGCTTTTGTCTTCTATGCACATACTTCTTGACCACAGGGGAAAGGGTCTGGAGGGGCTCCTTCTGCAGTAAAGTAACTTGGGGAGCTGTAGTAGGAGGTCTCATGTTTCAGCTAAAGGGGGACATCTCCTTTGGTGCTTAGTGGTTTTCACCAAAAGGAAAACTCCCTCCTCTACATTTGCTGGTTTGTAGAATGGACATATAAGAAAGAGACATTTGAAAACCTTAGAATATAACATATGATTCCAAATTTGTCAATAGATAGAAATGAGAAGCCGTTGTGATTGTTTTAAAAAGGCTTAATTCATATCTCCGTGCTTTAGGTCCAAAACAACAGATAAGCAAGCAAACAAATTACAGGATGCTGGTGCCTGTCACAAAGTAGTCAATCAAAAAACATCTGAATATCAACTAAAATGATGTGATTAATTCCATTCCATTTTTTAAAATTTTACTAAAAAGTAAAGAATGCTACAGAAATATAACTAAGTGATTTCAATCTCTACATAGTAATTTAGTTTACAAAAATATGGATGGCATGTTTGAACATAAAATCTCTGTTATTTCAGAAAGATATTTTATATTATTTAAAATAATTTTTGATTTCCTTTCACTATGATAATACTAATTAGCAATGATTTTTCTATCTTTTGTATACAAATCATTGTAGATCTCATTAAAAACTTGATTATTTTGGTCTAATATAAATAATTAAGTATACCTTCTGAAATGTTCTTTATTTCTCACTATATATGAATATTTACAAAAACATTTTTTATTGATCATAAAAATATATAATTAGTTTGAAACTTTTAGAAAATAAAAATAAGTATTGAAATGTTTGGAATGTTTCAATACTTAAAAATAAGTATTGAATGTTTATATGCATATGTGTGGTGTGCATGTACACATGTATTTGTAAATATGTTGTATATATGATTTTATAACTTCTGTTTAATAGTGTTATTAAGTACCAATATTTACTTAATATAACCACCATTTTAGGGCACATTTGTTTCTAAATATTTATTATTTTAATTACATTTAATAACATAATTTTGGGTACATCAACAATAATTTCCTAAAATTGAGATTGTTATTTTTAAAACTTCTAAAATTTCTGGTGGCAAGTAATTCTTGAGAAAGATGGTGCCAACTTACTTCCTCACCAATAAAGTGATGTATCTTCACAAATTCAGAGTATTACAGTTGAAAAAAAAATAATAAAACACTGGCAAATGGATAAAATTCGTCTCATTTTAAATTTGACATCTTTGGTTGCTACTGATGATTTTTAAATATAGTTTTACTGACTATGAACAGAAAAGTGTTTTGCTATTTGAGTGGTCAGCTTTTCCTCTTTGATTTGAAAGGGTATTTATAACCATGTCTATTCTATGAGGAACACATTTTTGTATATATTTGCTTTAAATATGTTTATGACCATTTTTGGAAAAAAGGGTATTAATTTCAGTTATCCAACTATAAAATATACTCACTATCAACATTTATTTATAATTTTGTATTTTTGCTTTTAGGCTTAAAAAGTTCCAGTTAGAGATGAAATAAATATTAACTTATATTTGGATTATTTAATGTTTTATTTTATAATTTTATTTAGTTAGTGCTCACAGAATTTATTCTGTTACATGGGGCACCAGGGTGGTTCAGTCATTAAGCGTCTGCCTTCAGCTCAGGTCATGATCCCACGATGCTGGAATCGAGCCCCGCATCGGGCTCCCTGCTCCGCGGGAAGCCTACTTCTCCCTCTCCCGCTCCCCCTGCTTTTGTTCCCTCTCTCACATAAATAAATAAAATCTTTAAAAAACAATTTATTCAGGTATAAAGGTATAGAGGAAGAGTTTCAAAATAACAAAATGCATCAACACAAGTTGTTGAATATGAAAATCTTTATCAAATCTCTTTTTTATGTCATTTTATGTAATCTAACGTATGTATCTGGACTTTATATTCTATTTCTTTTTATCTGCATCCCTGTAATAATGCACATATTTTATTACAATTCATTTTCATGTATTTCATAAATATACAATGCTCTTAGTGCCATTTCTATTCTATACATTTCCCTATTCTCTTTGACTTCAAAATGACTTGATCAAGTTCTAAATATCATCCCATTTGAATTTGTTTGAAATTGCTTTATACTTTTCAAATGTAGTGTTTCTTTAGTATTAAGGGCTCACATTTTCAAGAGCTCAAATAAGGACGTTATAGCTCCGTTTAATTTACTTATAGTATTTTGGTTATTTAATGTATTTTCTATTTGGTTTTCTAAATGGTATGTAAGAAATATATGCACATGTGTATATAAGGCATTTGACTCATGAGTTTAATGGATTACGTCTTCTGTTTCAACTTGAAGAATGACATTGAATATTGTAATCTATTTATATTTTGTTATGTTTGGAAATAATTATAGATACTGAAGAGATCTGAAGATAAGTAAATGTAAATCCCTTAGAATAGAAAAAAGAGAGAGAGAAAAAAATACTCTTAGTAAATTATAAATTGTCAAAATCTTTTTACTTAATGATGTGGTAAATTATATTATTAAATCTCTTTCTTTGACTCACCCTTTTATTCCCAGATAAAATATCCCTTTGCCATTTACTAGAATGTTACATATACTATACTGAATTTTTTTAATTTAGAATTTTACAACTATGGATGGAATAAATGGAAGTCATATATAAACTTTTCATTTCAGTACTATTTTTGTTATCCATTGCTATTAGAAAATCTTTGGATCAGGAAGCTCTGGCTGTTCTCTCTGAAATCCTTCTCAACTGGTAGAAAAAAATAGAGAATTATATTGCTGGAGGAAAATCATACCAAACTGCTAGGGAATGTTCGTTTTTTTCCTCCCTTTTTTAAAAAAAATAATCTTTAAGGGCGCCTGAGTGGCTCAGTCATTAAGCGTCTGCCTTTGGCTCAGGTCATGATCTCAGGGTCCTGGGATCGAGCCCCACATTGGGCTCCCTGCTCAGCGGGAAGCCTGCTTCTCCCTCTCTCACTCCCCCTGCTTGTGTTCCCTCTCTCGCTGTGCCTCTCTCTGTCAAATAAATAAATAAAATCTTTAAAAAAGAAAAAAAAATTCTTTAAAATTTCCTTAAATAATCTCTAAGACCAACAAGGGGGTTGAACTCACTGCATGCTCTACCGACTGAGTCAGCCAGGTGTCCAACCCCTTTTTTTCCTCTTAAATTTTACTTGCTTCATAAATTAAACAAAACCACAAAGACTGGTTTGATTTAGAGGATGGCTGACAAAGACAACTTCAATTCAATTTAATAGATGTCATTATATTACAGAACCAGCCATCATACACTTCAAAAGTTACACAAAACTCTGGAAGCATATTGATAGCTGCGGTTCCATGATGCCTCATTTTGCCCATCACAAGAGATTACCCGGAGCATCACTTTTCTCCTAGCCACCCATGAAATGTGAGGAATCCATCAGAGCAAGGGAGCCCAGAATTATGAGCTTTCTACCTTTTATACTTTCCTAGGATGGAAGTCGCATGTCGAGAGGAAGTAGTAGGACTCAATGGTTCACTTTAGAAACATATAGAGCAAATTCCCTCTTTATCAGTTACATGCCTATTCTATATTTTGGCAGTGTCATGGAACCTGGAACCTAGTCAAGATTTTAGCACTGCAGGCCATTCTACTATGGATTACTCTCCCTTTTCTTTACGTGAAGAGATTAGATAGATGTGTAGATATGTTTTTAAAGATAATTTTCAGCTACTGAATGGGTTTGGTCAATGGGGAGCCCCTGCAGGAGTCTAGAAGACAAGAGGAGAATGAAGTTGGGTATATTATCTCCTGGCTTACTCCTGATTGGTTTGCTTTGGATTGCTTGTGTTCTCTCCCTAAATGCTGCAGCGTCTGTAAACTGGTAGCTTTCCTCTTTATGGGTCCTGATAACTGCTCTTCCCTTTGATCCCTTCAGGACTCAAGGTAGTAATGACATTCTGCTGTTACTAGTCCCATCAGAACAATACTACCCCTCATTGTTTTCCAGAAACTCTGCCCATATCTTTGTAAATAAATTTTTTTATTAAACTCTTCCCAAGTACTCAACTGGAGTGTGCTATCAATTCCCTGATTTGACCCTGGCCAACACAGTGGGTGAACATACTGGCCAGCAAGTACCTTGTAAATTATTGATTAGCATATCTAAAATAATTAGGGAGGCAAGGGAAACTGGAAGAATAGTAGCAGAATTGGAAAGGTCAAAATCACCAAAGAGTGTTTGCGGTTGGAATGAGAGGATGGGAAAAATGGAATGTGACAAGGTTTCGTTGATAAAGGTAAACTTAGGATTTGATTTCCTGGAAATGGAGAATTTGTGTCCTGATTATTTCCAAGGGATGGCTATGGGACTCATTGTATGAGAAGGGAAGATGTAACTCTGCTGCATTTATATGTGAGAAGTGATGTATTAGGTATTGTTGATGAGTCTTAACTGTTATAAAACAAGCTACTGTCTTGTAAAAGCACCAGGAAAATACTACATTTAAATTTGTAATTACAATTTATGATATTTTTAGAAACTTTGTAAGAAAATCATATCACACTGGACATACCACAGGTAAGATTTGGTCTTTTATATTACTGAGTTGCCAGCCACAGATTATACACCTAAACATACACACAAACTCTATAAATATGCATATGTAATACACAAAACCTATAAATTTCTCATTGAAGGAAAATTAACTTCACTGCCACAATTACACTTGAAATTCCACAAGATAGAACTTCTTTACATAATGAAAAAATACCCTTTCTTTTTGCTAAATACAATTACTTAAACTTTTTTTTGCATGTTTCCCAATTTGACAGTAATTACAAGGGTAGAGGAGACTAAAATTTCTAATATGCTTTGAAATAAGAATAGTTATCTAGGAAAAGTGGCTTTTCATTAATTATTTCAAGACTTAATTCAAACTTACACATGGGATACTATCTTGTTTCAATTTTTATATATATTTTTGTCACATAAAGGTCATGAATTTAATTTATATTCTGAGTTATATATAATGAAAGCATCAGAGCTTTGCATTAAACAATGATAAATCACGCTATGTAGGATGGCAATACCCAATAAAGTCCCCTTGATTTCCTCATCTTCCCATTAAAAAAAAAATACTACGCTGAAAAAAAATGTTAGAAAGTGTATGTTATATTGTGTTCCACCTGACAAAGAATCTATTTCAAGAAATGGGAATAATAAAAGTTATTCCTAAACTTTGAAAGATCTATTGTAATGAATTGAACTAGTTCAGTTTCTGATTGCTTGCCAGCAGTGTAGCTGTCTCCAACATACTCCTGTATTGATCTGGTAGCCTTTGCGGCAGTGCATAAAGAATAGCCATCTGTGTCAGGTGCAACAACAGGTGCCACCCCCACTGAACTGGCTGCTACCCTGATTACAAAGAGGCTGTTTAGAGCACCTGGTGACCACAACAGGCTCTTTCTCCTCCACAGAAAAGAAACTCATTTCTAAAAGTTTACTGAACTGAAACTGAGAAACTCACCAGAAATCATCAGCTGAAGAGGAATGAACTCCGGGGAAGATAAAGTAAGAGATCTAGTGATGGGAAGCCTCTGGCTTGCATCAGGAGATTCCCAACCATGCACACTAGGCTGAAGTTCCCATTTGGACCACTCTGAAGAAGTTCTGAGTCCTTCTTTTAAATCAGATGTTAAGGTCAGATAATCTGTATAAGATGTCCAATCTGGCATCAGTACAGACACGGGGAAAGAGGGCTGTATTGGAAGTGACTGAGTTGCTGAAACTGCATAAAATTCGACATTAGATGTTACTTCTGAAAAATCAGACATCGAGTCCGTGTAAGGAAGCAGGTTGTTTTCAAGGTCACTTGGATGTACAGTTTCTGGATGATTCTGTAAATTTAATTCAAAATCTAGAGAGGTATCATGTGTGTGAAGTTTGGACTGTTGACGAGATCCTTCACTCTCTTGCACACCCAATAAATTGTCTTGATTCAGTATCTCAGTGGGGCCCATGGTTACACCATAGTGCCCTATTGTCAATAGTTTTAAAACGTTTTCTGACACAGAAGAATCATCAGTAGCCAGTTTTGAAGTCAAGTCAGTTTTCATCAGGTTTGAAGAGGCAGTTTGTGACGGGACAATGGATAAATAAGTCTTATCCAAACATAAATTAACAACCAAATTACTTGATAGGGTAATGGATTCTTCCAAGGATGAGGATAAAATCCTTCTTTTTGTACTCTTTTTAGAAGGAAATAAAGAGGACAGCTCTGTGAATGCTGCTGATGGTGTTATTTCAGTAGCAGAAGAAAACAAATGCCCAGAAGTGATAGTTTGAATTCCCATTAGTGCATACCAGCTGGCTAATATCGCTGATTTCATCCAGAATGTCTCATAAAAGTAGGACTGTTTGCTATGCAAAACTTGATCTGAGAATTCATGAGAGGATTTTATTTCAGTCATAGAACATGTTGCACATGTTTGGCTTAATTCACTTAAAGAATCAGCAGCCTGTGATTTGATGTTTGTGAGTCTCTGGTTGCTAGCTGCTTCAGTAATAACCTGGTATTCACTGGGAATGGAGGCTTGTGTAGTGAATTGGTGCAGAGTTGATGAGTTTAAGATGGCTACCTGTTTAGATATAATTATCTTAGCAGGAGAAATGGGAGACATTGAGGAGCTCAGCAATCTCCAGTACTCTCTTTTTGAAATTAAGGAAACGGCTGAATATTCTTCAATATCCTCTTGAGCCCCCCTAGAGACAACTGGAGGTGCACTTGTAGAAGCAGTTGTGAGCAAGAATCCACGGGAGAGTAATGAGTGCCTGTTTAACTTAATATCAGCCCCTGGAATGCCAGTAATTGCTGAACTCATTGTAGTAGTAGATAAGGCAATAGTCTGATTGTTCTCAAATAAAGGTTCTGTAGGAAAAATAGAATCTGTCATGAGAGAAGAGATGATAAATGGGGTCCTCTCTCCCCTACTGGGGAAAAGAAATCCTGGTATGGCTACTGAAGTTTGGATAGGCACATGTGATATGGATGTTTTGCCCCAGACAATTTGTGCTGGGTCATGAACACCAAAATTCAGAAACCGGGAAGAGGAAACATCTGTGGAAGAACGAAGACTGTATTTGGCTGAGAGCTCTCTAGTGGAAATCAGTTCTTTGAGTAAAAAGCTTTCAAAAGATATGCCAATACTTAATGCTGCCAAACCAGTGGTTGGGAAAACATCATGCTTGATAATGTCTGTCTGTCTTGGACCTTCAGAGAAGAAAGAGGGGAAAAAAAAAAAAAGAATCAGAGAAGTGAATTAAAAATGAACAACTTTGGCCCTGGGCTGAATCTTCTGCAAATTGCTCTGCCACCTCATACCCATTACATGCAGACAGAAGGCTCTGTAAATCATGTTTCTAATGAAAGTGCATGAGTAAGTTTACTGACCTCACAAACTGCATAAATGCAAAGACTCCTATTATTCACACTCCATGGGAGGGCTAAAGTGAAACAAATTGTGTTATATAATCTTGAGAAAGAAGAACAAAACTAGAGGTATCTTGTGCCCTAATGTTAAACTATACTACAAAGCTGTAGTAATCAAAATAGTATGGTACTGGCATGAAAACAGGCACATAGATCAATGGAATACAGTAGGGAGCCCAGAAATAAGCCCACTCATATATAGTCAATTAATCTATGACAAAGGAAGCAAGAATATACAATGGGGAAAAGACAGTCTCTTCAAAAAATGGTGCTGGGAAAAGTGGATGGCTACATGCAAAAAATGAAACCAGACTGCTACCTTACACCATATAATAAATTCAAATGGACTAAAGACTTAAGTGTAAGACCCCAAACCATTAAACTAGGAGAAAACATAGGCAGGAAGCTGTTTGACATCAGTCTTAGCAACATTTTTTTGGACTAGACTCCTTAGGCAAGGGCAACAAAAACTAAAATAAACAAATGGTTCTACATCACACTAAAAAGCTTTTGCACAATGAAGGACACTATCAACAATACAAGAAAGGCAACCTACTGAATGGGAGAAGTTATTTGCAAATCACACATTTGATAAGGAGTTCATATTCAAAATACATAGAGGTTTTCCAGAACTGAATATCAAGAGAACAAACTGATTAAAAATGGGCAGAAGATAGGGTGCCTGGTGGCTCAGTCGTTAAGTGTCCGACTCTTGATCTCAGCTCAGGTCTTTCGTGGTTGTGAGCTCAAGCCCTGATTTGGGCTCCACACTGGGCATGGAGCCTACTTTAAAAAAAATGTACAGAGGACTTGAACAGATATTTTTCCAAAGAAGACATATAGATGGCCCAATAGGCACATGAAAAAATACTTAATATCACTAATCAGAACAGAAATGCAAATCAAAACTACAATGAGATATCCCCTCACATCTGTCAGATTGCTATCAAAAAGGCAACAAAAAACAAGTGTTGGTGAGGATGTGTAGGAAAGGGAGCTTTTGTACACTGTTAATGAGAATGTAAATTGGTGCAGCCACTATGGAAAACAATATGGAATTTTCTAAAAAAAAAATTAAAAGTAGAAATACCATACAATCCAGCAATTCCACTTCTGGATATTTATCTGGAAAAAGTGAAAACACCAATTCAAAGAGATATATACACTTCTATGTTCACTGAAGCATTATACGCAATAGCCAAAATATGGATGCAATCTAAATGTCCATTGATGGATGGATGGATAAAGAAGATGTGATATAATATACAATGGAATATTACTCAGCCATAAAAGGAATGAAATCTTGCCATTTGTGAAAACATGGATGAACTTAGAGGGTATTATGCTCAGTGAAATAAGTCAGGCAGAGAAAGACAAATGTATGATTCTATTTACATGTGGAATCTAAAAACAAATGAACATACAAAAGAGAAACATACTCATTGATACAGAGAATAAACTTGGTTACCAGAGGAAGGAGGGCTGAGTGGAGAGGGCAAAATAGATAAAGGGGATTAAGAAGTACAAACTTGGGCGCCTGGGTGGCTCAGTTGGTTAAGCGACTGCCTTCGGCTCAGGTCATGATCCTGGAGTCCCTGGATCGAGTCCCGCATCGGGCTCCCTGCCGAGCAGGGAGCCTGCTTCTCCCTCTGACCCTCCCCCCTCCCACGTGCTCTCTCTCTCTCATTCTCTCTGTCTCAAATAAATAAATAAAATCTTTAAAAAAAAAAAAAAAAAAAAAAAGAAGTACAAACTTCCAGTTATAAAATAAATAAGTCATGGGGATATAATGTACACCATAGGGAATGTAGTCAATAATATAGCAACTTTGTATGATGACAGATGGTAACTAGATTTGTCATGGGATCATTTAATAATGTATAAAATATCAAATCACAATGATATATACCTGAAAATAATAGGATTTGTATTTCAATTATACTCCAGTTATAAAGAAAAGCAATATATATACTCTTTATTTTATATTTATATTTTTATATTTATACACACAAGGAATGAGCATTTACAAAGAGAAAAAGTGATTGACATATCCCAAACCAAATGACCCCTTTGAATAATAATGCATGAAAAATTGCAACTCTGCCTTTGATAGAATCAATGAATATATTACATATTGGTTTAGAAATATCAGAAGTATCATTTTACTTTCTAAATAGGTACAATATTCTTTGTATTTGATAACCTTATATGTCAACTTAAGTCTTTAAAAGAACTGAAATTATGAAGACAAAAAATAGGGCAGACTACCTTTCTGCTTATAATACCCAATAGCCTTCAAAAATATTTTTCTTAAACAAAGAATACCTTGTTAATGGCTACAATTCTTATTCTTATTATCCTTAGTGACACTGACTATATAAAGAGTGAATCTGGAATTTAACATACGATGTACTATTTGCAATATGGCATCATTTGATTTAGTAAATTAAATAAGACATATTGAAACATATTCAACATGTCAAAATACTTCAAAGTAGGAAAGAAACCCAGATTAAAAAAATTTTTCCAATAAATTGATAGGAATATAAATTTAAATATGATGATTCAGACAATGTTAAATAAAGATATAATAAAGTAAGTAGTACAAGGTCTTTTAAAATAAATTTCACTGATAGTTAAAATCAGCTGGGACTGGGGCCAGTTATCTACCAACCTTTACATATCATAATAAAGATAGTAATGGGCATTTTTTCTACTGTTTCAGAGAGAACATTTATTAGCAAAGAACATCAATATTCTTAAACCAAAACTTTAAACATGAAACATAACCAACAAGAATCCTAAAACAATTTTATACCCTTGAAAAATCATGTATCATAGAAAAATAAAGATTTGAAATAAGTCAGAAAATATGTTTCAATTCACAACTATATGAAATTCAATCTTCTCCATATCTTACTCTCATCCACTTACCTGGATCAACTGGGTAAGTAGTCATTATGGTCCGTAGTCTTGTAGCCCTTGCTGATGCAAAGCTACTGACTGAAGCATCAGAAGCAGGTACTGTACATGTTTGTGTAGAAATGACATCAGTTCTTTGAGAGATGGGAGGTAAACGGGTAATGCTCCCTACTTCATCACCACAAAGAAGCCCAGCGGAGCAGGTCTGCAAATAATAATTACCGTAATTAAGCTCACAGTTTCTTTGTCCCTGGGAGAGAACTTTCTAAGTTAGTTTTGAGGTATTTTCATAGTCATATTAGATAGCTCAAATCATTGCCTTATTTTGCTTGAAAATAAAATCTCTACAGTAAATTTTATCTGAATTTAAAAATTAGTTTAATCCTTCAAATTTTGGATATGCTCAATTGAATGCCTAAATTTATTCTTAATTCTTTTAGTTTTAAGCCAAAATACTACTTCATATTTCGTTCTAGGTTTTTTTTCCAATGAAAAATTTGTACTGTATGGTAGTCAATATGGATCTAAAAGCTTCGTTACAAATTATAAACTTTTCTGCTCTAAATGTCATATTTAGTTGGAAGCTAATATAAAATGCAGTGTATGCAACAGATAATTTGAAAACATTTTCTTGTGGTATTTGAATCATTTTAATTTGTATTGGCTTACAGAGCAGTGATCCTTATATAGTTTGTTTTATGTGAATAGCCTATTTCTGCTATATACTTATAAGATAATGTCTACATAAAGAAATTGTTTTTAGCTCATAGGGAAGAGAATTGTGATACATACATAAGTAAGTGCAAATGTATCGGGGGGGTCTCCTTTAAATATAGAATTAAAACTTAGTTATACTATTTGTAGATTTTGAACTTTAAGAAAATACAATTCAGGTATTATTTAAAAATGGTTATGCAAGCCTATTTCCTAACACTAAGGACATATTCGGTAGGTATCCCTATTTCGCTGCGCTAGTATTTGTCCAAGATTGTATCTAATTCACACAAAATGTAAATTTTGCTTTGGATATCCTTTTGTCATTTGTTTCAGTTATAAATTCTGTATTCACTTTTAACTCACACCTGAAAGTATTTATAATGTCAGAGGATTGTCGATGTTACATAACCACTTTAAAAACCTAACATGTAGAAATGAGTAAAAAGTGAAGCAAAAGTGATAAAAGAAACAGCAAGAAAAGCTATACTTTGTGATTCCACATATTAAGGACCAAGAGATTTGTCCTTTTCTCCACTCAAGGGTAAGCAACAAGCCTTGGAAAGAATTCACAGATTGGTGAAAATGCACACAAAACTAGAATAGAGATCAGAATGCCAATGTACTAGTTTATGGTGAAAATGTAGCTGTTATACATCTCATAAATATTTGCATGGTCAACATTTTCCTACTAAATTTGAACCAGAAGCCATTATTAACTACTTTGAGAAATCACCACCATAGGGTTAAGGGATCCTCAAATGCCCCATAATCAACAAGTTTTCTTTGTTGTCAGCATAGCTACACGAAAATCACAGATTTCCTTATGTGCATTAGATCAGAACATGTAAAACAAGGTGATTCAAATGCTTAATGATGTAAAGCTAAGATATTGCCATAAGAATGATCTAGAATGCTTGATATTTATCAACTAAACAATCCTTAGACAACTTTACACTGGCACTGCTAACATTTGTCTCTATGATTCTGATATGTTCTCTAATATTGTCGACTATTATTATCACTGGATGTGTTAATACATTCATTCTTCTGGGTGACACAAGTCTAGCAGACAGAAAGCCATACTTTCTCTTTCCTATGTTGTATGTCTGGGCTCACATCCATCATGTGCTGTTCTCAGAGTTAAGTCTCAAAGGTGAATTTATTTTCCTAATTCTGAGCTTGATAGGAAACATCTTGTTATAGTCTCAATTACCAATAATTAAAATCATAAAACCTTTTTAAAAATTAAATGTTTCTCCAAATAAATTTTAATATTTTAATTGTTTGACTTCTCTCCCCCAACACACACACACAAACCAACACAATTTATCTTAGAGAAACTTCTATATTTTCCTTAGTTAAACCCCAAACTGCATGGTAAAGCTTACTATATGTTCACTAAACCTATTTCTTCTTCCTCTTGGACTATATGTCTTAGTCACTTGTGTGTTTATGTGTGACCATGTGATTTACTTCTAACCAATGAGATGTGAATGGTCATGAAGTGTGCCACTCTCAGGTTGATCCACAAGAATCTGCTATGTATGAACCTCCAGCTTCTTCCTCTATGTGGTGACTTCAGAGAACACATGTTAATGAAAGGGGAACCACAAAAAGGAAGTAGTCCAGATCCAGAGATCTCTCCTTGAAGGAGAATATCTAAAATCAGATATTCTCACTTGGACTTCATAAGAATGGAAAATAAATTTAATCTAGAATAATTTTAGAGGTTATTGTTATGCCAACCAGCATTTCCCTAATAAGTATATCAATCTTTCCCTCACTTGGTAATTCTGATAATATTTTTTGTTAGTTATAAGAAAATTAAACCAAACAAAATACCTCATTAATAGCTGGACATTTCTTTCTCCCAAACTACTTGATTACACTGAAGGATATAAGCATTTCAAATATTTAGCTTTATTTCAGTAAACCTGAATTTTGTATATTTCTTTCCTAACTTCATAGTTACCCTAATTTACTTATTTTGCCAATACATCTGTCATTCACTCACCACTCATCTGTCAAATATGTATTGAATACCTACTATGAATACCATAATGACTTACTGGTACTTATTGAAATGTAATATGTGCCAAGATGAAGATAGTCATTTTTACAAAACTTCATGACTTTAAAAAATATAATTTTCTTCCTGAATCTATATTTGAGGAAAACAATGCAAATAAGGTATTTTGAATCAGAGCTTTATGAGGATAGGCCATCCACTTTCCATGGACACTGTGTAGGCTTCTATGTCTTTACTTGACAAATATTTATTGATCAACTACTAGGTGTCAGTGATTGTTGCAAATGCTGGGAATTACATAGCTTGTATTTTAGTAAAAGAATCAGAATTAATTAATGCCAATTAGTAATAAGGGACTTAAAGACAAAAATTTTGCAAGATAAATAATAAGGAAAAATAAGGAGAACTCTTTTAGAGGGAGTGGCCAGGAAAGTCTTCTCTGATCAGGGATCTGAAATAATGTGAATATCTGAGGAAAGAGCATCCAGGCAAACAGAATGGTGGTACAAGGCCCTGAGGCAGGAACACGCTTTGTATCTTTGAAAAACAGCAAGGTGGGCAGTGTGAATAAAGAGATTAATAGAAGGCCATCTGTGGATGGAAGTGAGGTCACAGACGTAGGCAGGAATGAGATCATGTAAGATAATTTGTTTGTTGTTGAATTTGGAATTAATTCTTAGAGTGATGGGAAGCCATTGGAATATTTGATATTTAGAGTAAAAAAATGATATGGTTTGATTTATATTATGAAAGGATTAAGTTAATGTTATGTATATAGTGGACTCTTAAGGGAGTTTGGAGAAAAGGAAAGAATGGAAGCTGGGATATCAGCTGGAAGCCAGCAGCAGTCTAGGCAAGAAATGAAATATATTGGCCTGGAGTACAAATGGTAGATACTGTGACTATAGGTTATTTTCAGGATATATTTGGAAAGCAGAGCCTATGATATATGCTGATAGACTAAATGTCTGGAGTGGGGAAAAAAAGTGTAATCAATGATTCCTAAGTTTTTGTTCCTATCAGTGGGGTGAATAGTGGTACCACTTATTAATTTGAAGAACACTGGTGAAGACCAGTTAGGAATCAGAGGCAGATTGAGATTTTTTTAAAGTACTTTAACCTTGATAAGCTTATTAGCTACCCAGATATGGCTATAGAGTGGGAAATTGGAAATATCAGTATCTCTTGAGGCAGAATTACCTTGAAATCATTTCAATTAAGAAATTACGATTTAAAGGAAACTAGTATTATCTCATAGCCCTTCTCTCGAATTCTCTAGTTGTAGAGCTAAAAAATGGCAGAGCCTAGATTCATACGTAGGCACTGAGGCTCCAGAATCCATACTCAACAATCACTATGCTATATTTTTTGCCTCTAGCTACATCTTTAACATTTGTTATGAACAGTAACAGTATAGTTGTTTTAGATAATAAAATTAAAATATTCTTCTATTCTACCAGCCTAATGAACATCACTATCAATTAAATTTAATGATCACTAACAATGTGTTAAGATCTAGGCAAAACAATCTTTATTCTTGAAATTAACTTACAACCCAATGGATTATTATTTCTCTTTCTATTGACAGTAACATTTGAAGACATAATGTACTTCATCCTTATATTCTACTTGAAGTGATGAGCATGTAATGTAGCAAAGAAAAAATCTCAGTGGTAATAATCAGTTTTGTATCAATCTAATTCTGTGGTTTGATCTACTATCCTCAGAACTGGTAGGTCAAATTTACTCTTTAAAGTTTACTAAAATAATTGACAGCTTGAATTTTTCCAACACTATCAAAATATACATTATTAGTATATTTCATTGTGTATATAGCAAACTGTCTACATAATTTGTGGAGAACAGTGCAAATGAAAATATAGAGCCTCTTGTTGAAAAATGGTTAATTATTAAGTCAACAACAGCAGGATATTAGAGTAAGTATGTGTCTGTATGGGTGGGTATCTTCTAATGGCAGGGTCTTGTGCAACTCACGAGTCACATACCCATGATGTTGGCTGCCTTATATATACTAATTTTGCCAGATTATATAACAGTGGATTTATCTACCTGTAGCTTGAGGCTCTTTGAAAATTTGCTCAGGTTATATTTACCTTCTTAAATTGAAATATCTTTTTGATAATTAGAAGAAACAGTTCAGATGACTGTAATGCTAAATTCATGACATGGTGTTCCTTATAGAATTATGAAGGAAACATCAGGCAGAGCAACCAATATAAAACAACCAAGCAAATCCATTTCTAAGTGCTATAGGCTTAGTTACCCCATCAATTACAGTTCTAAGAAACAATAAACTCTTCCCGGTTTCATATAAGGTGAAACTTTTGATTTATGCTAATTAGAACTATCATGTTTCATTAGGAAAGTTTTACTAAACTGAAGTTCTTTTTAAATAATTTCTGCTTTCTGGCAAACTTTTGTATCATTTACATAATTTCCAACTCTATAAAAATTTTATTATATAAATTCTACTACATGAAATTCTCAGGTCTCATGTTACAAATCAATGTCCAGTCTACAAAACCAATAACCAATAATTTACATCTAGTTAGTGTACTTCTCTCATAACTTGTTGATTAGATAAAGGGGGAAAAAAAAAACCTTCCAAGTTGTTGATTCAGTGTTGCTGTCCTGTAGAGGATACTTGGCAAATTTCTGTATGTGGTTATCTAACTGGATTGGGAGATGAAAGGTAAAGTAGGTGTCAACCTGAATGTGAGAATAATATTCAAAGATAGATATCATTCACCCAGAAAATAATAAAAGAATCTATATTAATGATCAGAGATAAAATATTAAAAATATTTTGACATAAAATATGTAATATTGAGATACATTATACAATTGGACTAAATATTTTATTTCTAGTTTCTCTAGAATTTCCTATATAATATCAAAATGTAGTGTCCATACCAATAATTAGAATTGTTAATTATATGACTGTTTGTATACCAACTTGACTTAGATGTCTTTACCAGCATAGCAAAAGTGCCTTTGACCACTCTCCACTGAACATCCAGGATTAGTATGATGTCTGGGACACAGTTACGTGGTTGGTGGTCAGTTTTTTCCAGTTTCCAAACATTTGTTGGAAAAAAATAAAAGACAGCATGCCTTTGAAAATGCATTTTATCTAGATACTTCCCCATTTCCTTTTTCCTATGAATATAAAACTCCATCCATTTTGAAAAACTCTATCAGATAAGAAATCAGGATTTTGGAATATAGTTTGGTGAAATATTCCTTGATTTCCAAACCCTGAAGACTATTGATGGTTTATGTGACCAAAACTTTACACAGACTTATATGAACCTTGTGATCTAAGAAGGATGTAGCCTAAGCATTCAACTTCCAAAAATAAAGCCTCCTCATGTACTACTCTAAATGTAATAGGGTCCTTCCAGTGGTGATCATCTAAACTGTTCTGTGGAGGCTGGGTCAGTGGTCAGACCTGAAGAAGCCAGTCTGATCTATGCATGTCCTCTGTACAGAGCTCATCGTAATGGATGCACATAGATAGTTCTACAGATGGCATGAATTATCCCTCTGCCTAGGCTATGTGTGGCACCAACGTTAAATGGATACTTGCATTTACTCTCTATCTCAAACATCTACGAAAAATGTGGTAAGCTCTCAAGAAACATATAGCGCTAGAGTTCTTTTCTTCCTGCATGATGACTTGACAAAACAATAGGAATTCCCATTCCCTCATTGTGCACTTATTTCTCTTCTTCCTTCTTTTGGGTGAAAGATGTGGCTGGATTGACTACCTATTCCTTGAACTTGATGCATCATGTTTTTCTATTTCTTTCTCTCTCTGTGAGTGTCTCATCATCATCATCACCTCTCTCTCTCAAGTTTAAGTTAACACACCCAGAATGGCTTCTGAGTATTCTTCCTGGAACTCTGCAATATGGTCTTCTTTTATATTAAATTCTAGGTTATCCACAATATCCTTCTCTGAAAATTTTAAATGTCCATTTCTATAGGAAGATTATAATGAGGATTTCTGTCTAGGAATAATTATAGTGCGTGGCTGAAAGCCCTTCAAAATCCTTTTGAATGTGTTGGTCAGTTGTTCAGATCATTTACTTTTCTTTCTCTCAAATAAGGTTAATGATTAAAAATAGAATTCTAGATGATGAACAAAAGCTATGGGTCCATAATTCCACGAAGCCATATAAAGTCTGAAGAACACTAAGAATTTGTGGAATTTTCATTTAAGTAGAAACACAGCAGCCCCATTTAAGTTTTATGGTATAAGATAAGCACTTCTGCAATGTCTGATAATGAGGCCTCTATTTTCTTGAAGTGAGGTCTGTACTTGCCTGGAAGATAACTTTATTTCCTCTCATTGAATTTGGCTACCAGATCTTCAAGGGATTTACTTCAGTGGAATTTTCTCTGAAAATACAGGTTCATTGATTTTCTATACGATTCTAATCTTCAGGGACAATTTCTAGGGGAACTAATGAACAAAGGGATAAAGATCCTGTGGACTCTATTGAATCAGACATGTTCCCTGATCTGGTCATTGGAAGATATTCAAGAAAGACAAGTAGAAAGCACAGCTCAGGGGAGAAGCCAAGATTAATACTAGAAACAAATGTTCAGGCAACACATATTACTACAGAAGGATCATGGGGCAAAAGGTTGAGAGACACTCTTTTAGAGGCAAGCCTTTAAAAGTATATTTATTAACTACAGAATATATGCCAGAGTTATCTTTTATTTATTATTTTATTTTTTAAAAAATTTTATTTATCCATTTGAAAGAGAGAGAGCACAAGCAGGGGGAGGGAGGGGGGAGAGAGAGAGAAGCAGACTCCCTGCTGAGCTGGGAGCCCAACGCGGGGCTCCAACCCTGTATCCTGAGATCATGACCTGAGGCAAAGGCAGACACTTTACCAGCTGACTGAGCCACCCAAGCACCCCTAGAGTTATCTTTTAAATAAAAGTCTTACTAGGACATCCTTAGCTTAAAAAATTGTCAGTGGGTTACTACTTTCCCAGGAAAAAGTAAAAACGATTTAACCTAGCACACGCAGCCACTGGCCATTTCTAAAAACATATTCTTATTTCTTATCACTTTTTTCCACTTTTACTATAATTACTAGTCCACATATATTGTTTTCCTTCCTGAATCCCACCACTGCCACATATTCCCATCCTGAACCTAGGTAAACTGTATACACAACTTTTTTGACTCAACTCAACATTCTTTTGGAAATTCTATGTTCCTTATATATTTTTTAAATACATCACCTCTGCGCAGACCTTAACTGCAGCTATTATCTGTCATACTGTGATTGTTTGACATATTTTGTACTCCCAGTAGACTATAGCTTTTTAAGAGCAAACAACAGTCCTTGGGCACCTGGGTGGCTCAGTCGGTTAAACCATCTGCCTTGGGCTCAGGTCAAGATCCCAGGATCCTGGGATTGAGCCCCACACCAGGCTCCCTGTTCAGCAGGGAGCCTGCTTCTCCTTCTCCTGCTCCCCCTGCTTGTGTTCCCTCTCTCACTGTCCCTCTCTGTCAAATAAATAAATAAAATCTTTTAAAAAATAAAAAAAAACAAGAAAACTAAAAGTCCAGATCAATTTTTAGAAATAAAATAATTTAAATAGCAATAAACATACTATATTTTGATAGAAGGTATATATGAATAGAGTACCTCCAAATTTTAAGTGGATGGTATTTTATCAGCTTTCTACAATGAATAAATTCAATTACATGTCAGTTATTTTGATTCTTATCAAAGAGGTACTAGTGAGTTTTTAATAATACATATAGATATTGGGCTTTGAAAGCAGAGAGAGTTTGAATTTTAAAGTTATAGGCTTGACTGTGGCACAGTTCATGTTGGTAATACCACTGTATTTAATTTAAATTAAAATAATGTGTTTGATGGGATTTAATTGAGTTCAACACAACAACATTGAGAATCTACTCATATCAGAATCATTTAATAATTATCATATTCACTACAAGTGAAAATTGTGACTGTTACAACTAAATCTCTGAGATTCTAAATGCCAATAACATCCCGTGGTTTCCCAATTCTCTCGCGCTGAGTCCACTCTCTATGAATCACCAGTCCTAGAATCTGATCCCTGATTCAGAGTCATGAGTAGGTAGGAATAAAAGTAAAGGAGCCATTAAAACATCTCAGAAGTTAAATACACTGGGCTAATTTACTACTCCAGGAAGAACTGATGAAACTAATAGATAACTATAGGTTCACCAAGGTAAATATCCAGGATTCCCTAGTTGTCATTTGAGAGCTGGCAACTAGAAAGTTAAAACTTTGTTTCTTATCCTAAGTACCTATACTGTTTAGGGTATCTTTCCCAGTCACAGAATGTTCAACTACTGGTCATGAGAAAAGACACTTATTTCATGGTTCATTTCCTAATTCCTGCAATGGAAATAATATCTTCATCCTCTGAATCCATATAATTCTTATTTGTTTACACCTATACCACTAACCTCTTTCTAATCTGTGTTATAGTTGTTTCTATTCATGTTTTATCTCCTCTTGTTGAACTCCTTAAACCGCATTTCAAATAATTCTGTTAATCTAACTCCAATAATATATATACTAAGTGCTAAAAGAATATGTGTAATAAAAGGGTCTTTTTAAATACTACACCCTCACATCCTTCCATTTGCACTCCTTGTAAATAACTTGCAACCTTCTATTCCTGTTGTCTGTAGGGCAACTTCAATCTACACCCAATCATACCTGTCACACTTGTCGTTCAGGCTTGCTTTCCTGTTAGAACACTTTTCTGAACCAATTTAATCAAATCACGTGGGCTCTCTACCTTATTTTGACATCTATAGCATCTTGTGTACATGTCTCTATCAAAACATATTTGTTAATAAATATCATTTGTTTGTCCATATCTCTTTGGGCTGCTATTATATGCCAACCAAATAGCCACAATGCGTGACACATGATTCATAACAATATTGATCATTTTATACTTTTCTTCATGCATATCTTTTAAAACACAAAGGTGCAATCTTCATTTTACAAAAGCATTAAACAGGATGGCTTCTGACCACTACTAAGCCCATCTATTTTCTATAACACACTGGGAAATACATGTTCTCTCTTTCCTTTCAGATTAGGCTTATAGTTAGAATGCTTTGAACCTGATTTTCACGTTCTGAGAATATGCATACAATCCTCCCTTACTTGGGAAATGCAAGTGCAAATGACATGAAAACAGTTACATAAGGTAAGACCAAAAAAAAAAAAAAAATATCAAGCACTATGGTACAAGGATACCATCTAACACCTAAAATAAATCAAATGCAGCAAGCAAAATATGCTATGCTGAACATTAGTGTCCCTGAGCTGCATGGAGGACAAGCAACAGGTCTTATTCTTTCCTATAGATTGACCCTTTTCTTAGTTTCATTTATTTTTAATTAAGTGGGGGGAAGCTAAACCAGGTGTATTGATTATGAATTAAAGAAGACTCCTAGGTCACAAGGGAAGCAGTAAAATCCTGCTGTTTTCAGTGGCAATACCAGAAAAAAGCAGGGGAACAGAGAGATTGGTGTTTATCATCAAAAAAATGCAGTAGATGTGTGTTATCATATTTCCTCCTGCTGCCTAGCATGCATTTAATTATTTATAGAATAAACTGGCAGATGTAAAATGCACAGTTCCATTTGTTATAATGTAATGTGAAATAAGAACTTTTTGTGTAAAAATAAAAGAGAATTTTTGTAGAAATTATAGGAGTTAAATCCTTTTTAGTGTGACTGTGTTTGCCAAGAGAAATTTGAGCATAGCTCATTGTAAGAAGATCTGGAACTAGAGTTGAATGCAGAATAAAACCTTTCTGATCTACCAGCTATCCATAAGTGTTTTAACCTCTCTATTTCCATATCTGTAAAATAGGGATAACAATGATTCTTACGTCACAATTTTTTTTTATTTTATTTTATTTTATTTTATTTTTTTATGTAAAGATTTTATTTATTTATTTGAGAGAGAGAGAATGAGAGACAGAGAGCATGAGAGGGAGGAGGGTCAGAGGGAGAAGCAGACTCCCTGCCGAGCAGGGAGCCCGATGTGGGACTCGATCCCGGACTCCAGGATCATGACCTGAGCTGAAGGCAGTCGCTTAACCAACTGAGCCACCCAGGCGCCCCACAATTTGTTTTTAAACACTAAACGAGGTAATGCATCCAAAACACTTAGCATGGCAAATAGTTAATGCTTCACCAATGATAACTAACTTTAATGGTAGCTTATGGCTCAAACGGTATTTTCCATCACTTTATTACTATAGAAAGGAATTCATTATATCTTTAATGGTGTATAGCATTGCATCTAATCTGTATTGCAAATTTACTAAATGGTAAGCACCAAAATATTTATAGTCTCATCTATGTTCTTGTTCATTTGATAAATAAATATTTATTTTGAATGAATCTATTATGTGGTATCAGTGTGGAGAAAAGAGGTAATAAGATGTGCATAGTTATTGGGGCGCTTGGGTGGCTCAGGTGGTTAAGCGACTACCTTCAGCTCAGGTCATGATCCTGGAGTCCTGGGATCAAGTCCCATGTGGGGCTCCCTGCTCCTTTTTCTCCCTCTGACCCTCCCCCCCTTGGTGCTCTCTAATTCTCTCTCTCTCAAATAAATAAATAAAAATCTTAAAAAAAAAAAGATGTGCATAGTTACTGTTCTAATGGAGCTTATTATTGGAGAGGAGAGAACAGAACAGGGTGGAGAGAAGAGACAGGAAGGGAGGGGTGGAGGGGAGAGTTTGGTCACATATTAAATATAGAGACAGACAACAATTGATGGATTACAGTATTTGCAATTGCTATGAAAACAAATTATAAAATGCTACCTAATTGCTTATGAAAATTGGAAATGGTATAGCACTTTAGAAGACAGTGGTAGTTTCTGACATAAGTAAACATACTTTTCCATACAACTCAGCAATTGTCCATTCCCTGATATTTACTGGAATGAACTGAAAACTTATGAATGCACTAAAACCTGCACACAGATGTTTATGGCAGCTTTATTTATAATTGCCAAAACCTGGAAGAAACCGAGATGTCCTTCAGCAGGAGAACAGATAAACTGTGGCATGTCCAGGTAATGGAATATTATTCAGTACTAAAAAGAAATGAGCTATTGAGCCATAAAAAGGCGTGGAAGAAATGTAAATGAATATTATGAAGTGAAAGAAACTAATATAAAATGGCTATTGTATTATTCCAATGATATGACATCTGGAAAAAGAAAAACCAAGGAGACAGTAAAAAAGATCAGTGACCACTGAGAATTAGAGGGTGGCAGGGATGAATAAGTAGCTCATAGGATTTTCAGGGCAGTGAAAACACTCTGTATGATACTACAATGGTGGATACATATCATTATTCATTTATCAAAACCCATAGAATGTACAACACCAAGAGTTAACCCTAATGTAAACTACAGACTTTGGGTACTAATGTTGTTCTTCAATTGTAACAATTCTGGTGGGGGATGTTGGTAGTGGGGGAGGGTATGGAATGGATTTTGGAATTCAGCCTACACTTTTATTTTGAAAAGTAGTTCAGTAGTATCTTCTACCCATACCCCCACCAATATTACATGGAGATATTTATCTTAATATAAGTGAATAAAAGGTATGGTGTAGAGGAAAGAACACCAGTCTATAAGTGTGGGCATTTAAAAATCTGTTCCTGGGACACCTGGGTGGCGTAGGCGGTTAAGTGTCTGACTCTTGGTTTTGGCTCAGGTTGTGATCTCAGAGAAGTGAGATCGAGCCCCACCTCAGGCTCCACACTCAGCGTGGAGTCTGCTTGAGATCCTCTCTCCTTCTCCCTCTGCTCCTCCTGCTCTTGCACACTCTCAATCCTCTTTCTCTTAAATAAATAAATAAATCTTTAAAAAAAATAAAATTCTGTTTCCAACTCTCCAATGGACTAACAATGTTTTCTTAGGTAATTTTGTAGCCTCATGCTATAGATTTGGAAACTGAGGCTCAAAGACATTTCCACCTACTGGGGGTCTAAAATGTTAAGCTTATTCTCTTCTGTGGCAGTATATGACATCAAGAATATTCTAAGTTTCTCCTAAAATATAAACATTACTCTGCTAGCCATGTTTAAACAAGAGGCAGGCACATAAAGATAAGAGGTGGACAACCATTACCCATATTATCTAAATAGCTCAAGAGGGTAATCATAATTGTACTATACCTCATTTATCAATATTAACGGCTATTCTGAGAGATTTTGATTGTGCATAATGGCTGTGCTACGTGTCTATTATATAAATTGTAGGACAAGTTGTTATTTTCAATATTCTATTTCTGAAAATATTAAACAGCATTTCCCATACTAAATTATATTTATTTAATACAGAGGACATCCTCTTTGCATTGTTAAAATACATGTTTTTATTAAAATTTGCACCTTCCCTCCTTCTCCAAAACCATTATATACCTTGGGTTATAACATACTAAGTTCCTGTATTCCTTAGAATGCTTAGAACACACATCTCTATTTATGGTGAAACTAGTCCTGAGAAGCAGATTTTTTTAAACTGGTTATTATATACTTAGCATTCTTGTTAGCAGTACTGAGCAATCCCTCAGGGTAGGCTTCCAGTACGAGGTACAGATGAAGACTTAACACTTGGAGATACCTTTCTAACCCTTGAGAGGAAGACATAATCTTTGTCTTTGAGAAAACTCTTCTAATGACTACTTTACTCAGGGTTTGTCTATTGCCTTATTATTTTTAACTTAGTACTATATAAACAGTACCCTAATGTCTTCATTTCTTTCACATACAGTTTCCTGCATTTTTAACCCATTGTTGACTACTATATTATCCCCTACACATCTGTCTCCTCCACTCAGATGAAAACTCTTTTGGTAAGAAATTGAAACTAATGAATTTTTTATATTATTTTGAGGATCTAGTATAGTGCTCTGCATACAATATATGCTCAGAATATGTTAAGGCAAAGCATCAAATTTCCTTTAAAAGGAGGGTTGTTTTTGTCTGATTGTGCATTCAAGTGCCTGCAAACGGACCTGTCCTGTTTCCCCTAATTTGAATGTAAGAATAGTGTGTTTTCGTGTATATATGCCTTCCAAGTATTTTGCTATGGTGAGTGTCCAAAGGATGTGTTGGGCTTTTTTTAGATGTGTTTTGACTGATCAAATATATCAATAACTTGAGCTCAAATATGAATAAATGTCAAAGCAATAAAACATCTCTTTTAAAAAAAGAAATTACGGATTTAAGCATTGCACTTTTGCTTACTTCCTATATGGAGACACATACATTTTAATTATTTAATAGGATGAATCATGGGATCTTGAACACAGTAAATACTTGTAAATATTCATTAACAATATCAATGACTTTATACCATGAAAAATAAACACCAGAACCACAGATAAACATCATATCAAACAGTCTATTTTGCTATACTGTGTATTGCTTTTTAGGTCTATTTTGAAGATGACATTTAAAAATCAGATATTACAAATAGACTGTACTGCTATAGAGCTCAAGCATTTTTTTTTCTCATTCAGAAAATAGATTTTCCTTTTTTTCCCCATTTTGTTGCATACAAATACAGCTTCTATACTACATTAAAATCCATTTTAATTTAAAGAATGCAATTAACACTTTGACTATCATTTGCAAAATGCAATAAGTATGACCCATTGACAGTCATCAGTTAATGTATGGATCAATATTGTTTGGTAGCAACTCATTTACTGAGGAAGAAATGAGCAATGCAGATTAAAAAGAGGAAGATCATTTGCCTTTAATTTTCTTAACAAATCTAGGACATCCAATAAATCGTGTTCTGTCACTTAAATTCTTTTACAGAGCATTTGAATTTTAGAATAATATAAGTACTTTAACGTTTCGATTACTTTTACAATCGGATCTGCTAAAAAGAACTATCCACACTAATTATCAATTTGTCAGAGATTGTCACAGTTCTAAACATTATAAAAACCTGAGAGTTCAAGTCTTTAATTTATCTACCAAAAATTAATTCTCAGAAATAAAGAAAAAAAAATAGATTCCCATCTCCCTATCCCGTAGTGGCTATTCACTTCTCAAATTATTCTTTATTATCAAACAAATAATAATTGTAGTAATATTAATTTTCTCTAATCTCACAAACATGCAGCCAAGTTCACATTTTTATATGACAATGTCATTAGTGAGGGTTTTTAAAATAGCTTAAATAGAAGGAACATAGAAAGAATGTGGCATCTTTCTGAAGATCTATTTGAAAAAGGACATCAGAGAGAAGTTAAGGTTAACATAAACAGACTTAATGTAAAGAGAATTCCTACCAATTATTTCAGTAAAAGCCTTAATAGTTCAGAAGTATTGCTGTATCACTATAATCAGAAATCCAATGCTCATATATGCCCAATAATTTGATATATTGCAATGCACTTTAACAGAGATTGCATCTGATACTATATCAAGTGGTATACTTATTTGTGCAAGATAACTTATAATTTTTTTTATTTTCTACATGCTAGTGGTGAATCTGATTGCCAGCTAAATTGGCATCTTTTAAGCATTCCATTAAAATCTCTAGCAACTCTGGAAAACAGAACAATCATTTGAGGTGAGATCCCTGAGAAATGTAATTAGAATAAGGAAATCAGTTTTTTTATGAGACACATTGAATTTCATGAATGAAGGAAAATTCATTTATTTTTCCTTTTTAAATATATTCATAGGTCCTTTCATTCTTAAAACAATCACAAGACTTCTGGTTTTTGGTCCAGCTTGTGAGAAGCTTGTAAATCATCCCTCCCTTCTTCATAAACATAAAAAGCTGAACAAACTAAAAATCAAGGACTCTTCTTAGATCTTTCGAGAATTGAGGTCACAGGGGAAACTGGCTCTCTACCAGAGTAGAGGGACAGTCGAGCAGGTACAGAGAATCATAGCTCATCAGAGCAGAAACTGAGGGGCAGAAACCACTGAAGGATCCAGTACCAGGGTGGGAAAACAAACTGTAACTGTCAGAATGCTGGAGGTCCAGTGTGGACAATCTTGAGAGTTAAGAACTCCAGAGGTGTCCAGTCGTAGGGGATCCTCATACTTTCATAAGTTTTACGTCCAGGGATTCTACCAGGTTCTCACAATGAAGATGGGAGAAAAGTCCCCCTGCACTTCCACTAGGGGGAGAGAATAGCTGTTTTGAAATACTCCCAGAACATTATCTTGTTCTTAACAAGGCCTGACCTGGAGGAGAACGATTTTACCAGAGCCTAATCAATCTGGGAGAAAGGAAATTCTAGCCTCATGCAGCTTTCTTGTCACATCTAAGGGTGAGGGGGATTGAGAAGCACATGTGAAGGTCACAGCCCAGAGTCACTGAAAGACTGAGACCTAATCATAGAACTATTGAAAGCTTCCCTTCCCTCCATACCTTGACCACATCAATAGCACTCCTTTATAATAATAAGAGGTTCTAACTGAAAGAGATGCGCATCTCAGGTCTATTGAAGAAGTCCTAAGAAAACCCAATGATTACAGGGGAGACCAAAACAGGGATATCAGGAGAAAATATAGCCTCTGACATCTATGGCAATAGTAAACATGGCTTGACTCCTAGCCAGATAAAAAATGTCTTATACTAAAGATCTACTTACATCAATTACTTATATCCAGCACACCATGTCTGGCTATAAATATAAAATTACAAGGCATACTACAAGATGAAAAGTACAATTTGAAGAGAAACCCGACTCAGATATGGGAGAGATTTTGAAATTATCAGACTAGAAATTTAAAACAACTATGATTAATCTGTTAAGACTTTTATAAAACAACCTCAACAATGATAACCAAAATAAAAACATATGTATTATATTCTGTGCTCTTAGGGATACTAAAATTATACCTACTCAGGCTCACAGTCTATCAGAGTGGGCATTTTATTCTAAATATTTATTCTAAATATTTTATTAGAATTGACAATTGATATAATATTTAGTCTCTTTCCATCTATTTTGCTGCTAGAATGCCATGACCTACGTCCTCTGTGAATTATCAATATTCCCTATGCCCACTGTTTTCATGTTCACTAAACTCTACATACACATATAATCCTTAATCCTAACACATTTTACACAACTTACTTGTCTTCTAATCCATCTAACTGCTTTGTTTCTTAAGCTTCTCTCAAATTTTATATCTTTCTGTGAATGACATTCTTTTTTAAGAATATAAGAAACCAGTGAAGTTTGACATTTCATGATGAATCTGATTCTATTTTTTTTTTTAATATCCCATTTACTCTCAGGATTAGTTGGAAAAGGGAGAAAAGAAATCTAAAAGGTGATTTTTCAGTGATCTTATGCATTTGCCATACCTGTTTTCAAAATACTTTTTTCATTTTATTCTTTTATTTCAATATTTATGATTCTAACTTGGTACTAATATTTCTCTCATTCCAACAAAGACTTTAAAGATTTTCTTTGATTTTCCTATAGTTCTTCAAAATATTTTGCTCTTTGTTCCAATTAATAATTTATGTACTATTTTTCAAGAGTATACCTTTAAGTATATCTAATTTTAAATATCTGTGATAGGCAGAACATTTAAATGTTAAATTCTTCTTCAATAAACCAAAATTTATCTATCTTTTTACACATTTTAGAACATAACTAATGCACTAACAAAATAGAATCTCCTTTATCTCTTTACAGCTTTTCACACAGACATTATCTCTTATGATAGTTAGTTTTTTAAGTTCTAGTTTAGCTTTCAGGTATTTGAGAGAGTAACCAAAAATATCCACTTCAAATTAATTTACTAAATGCCTTACTAAAATATAGTTTATTACATCTATAACACTTCCTTCCATTTAGTAGACTTGGGGTTTTATAAAACTACATATTTTTTAAGATTTTTGTATTTTCAATATATACTAATAGAACTAATAGAATGTATTTATCCTTCAGATTTGATGTTTTTTATTAAAAGAGATAGCACAGGTTTTTTTTTTAAGATTTTATTTATTTGAGAGAGAGGGAGTGCAAGTGGGGTGAGGGGCAGAGGCGGAGGGAGAGAGAGACTCTCAAGCCGACTCCACATGGAGAGCAGAGCCTAATGCGGGGCTCAATGCCAGGGCCCTGGATATTGACCTGAGCCGAAGTCATGAGTTGGACACTTAACTGACTGAGCCACCCAGCTGCCCCGAAATAGCACAAGTTTTAATTGATTCATATTCCAATGTGAAAGCATATATCCTAGGGATTAACTACTGAAAGGAATTTTAAGGCTACTTGGCAGTAAATTCTTTGTGTTCAATAAAAAACAAAACAAAACAAAAAACAACCATATATAAAATGAGCATTTATTTTCCAATTATTTAGATTTCCATATGTCAGTCTATACTGGCAGGAGAATTTAGTTAAATAAAGGATTTATTTCAGTCTTTTTCTTTCTACTGATTCTTTAAGGAAGCCATTATTGGTATAATCTGAGGCATCATAAAATTAATTTCTTGTCACCAAGTACCTCCCACACCCAGGTGTCAGAGTGCCTAAAATTCTGCCTCAAAGATCATCCTTCTGTGATCACTAGGAAAAACCTTTCCCCGGGGCAAAGCCAGGAGGGGAGGACTCTTAGAAAAAGGAAGGTGACAGTTCTGATTTAGTTTCTCTCTCAGACAGGCTCTCTCAGACAAATGAACCTTGGGAATACCCTTCAAAAGGGAAGAGTATCTGACTCAAGCCCAGATTTTCTCAAATTATTTTGTTTTGATGACAGTTATTGACCATTTTTCTATTTAATTCCTTAACTACTTCTGGAGACTCCTGCTTCCGACCTTTCCTTTCTCATCTTCCAGCTTTGAGCAGTCTGGTTCTATTCATACTTATGCATCATTCTTAGGCACTGGGCAGGTCTCACCTTCCCTTTAAGTGTGATTCCTTAATCTTGCACTGGGTCACCTGACTGTCCTTTCTAACTACTTAGCCTTTATATCATTTTAGACTGGTCTGTCTTTTAATGATATGAGTAAATATACATTTAAAATTCTTTTTTTTTTTTTTTTTTAAGATTTTATTTATTTGACAGAGAGAGACACAGCGAGAGAGGGAACACAAGCAGGGGGAGTGGGAGAGGGAGAAGCAGGCTTCCTGTGGAGCAGAGAGCCTGATGTGGGGCTCGATCCCAGGACCCTGGGATCATGACCTGAGCCGAAGGCAGACGCTTAACGACTGAGACACCCAGGTGCCCCATACATTTAAAATTCTTGACATCCCAGTCTTGCCAACTGCTGTTCCCTTACTCTATTCATGTACTGTGGTCAGTTTTAATAAAGATTGTGGTCAGAAGCTATCTTTTAATAGAGACATTTCTACCAAGGTAAGTTCATTCTAGTGTTAATGGAGTTCGGACCAGTCCAGACTTGCAACAAAAGCAGATCCATCCTCATTGGATCCATCCAATTCTGGAAGCTGTGCTATGTCCTTGGGCAAAGCAGAAGTTCTGCCAAGACTCTGACAATATTAAGTAATTCCTCTACTGGCATCCTCCTCCCAAATGCATTAAAACATTAAAGGACAATATATTAAGTGACTTGCACCTTAGTGTGAACCAATTTATCAGAATGCTTTTCTCCTGAAAGGAAAGGCTGAGGGTACATGTGATGAATGGACAAGAAGGGAAAGGAGAATGCTGAGAAGGAGTATGTACAGTCAGAGAAAGAGAGAAACACTAATATTGACTTCTCCAACCTAATTTCCACCAGAAAATTTTCTATTACTTACTGAATTTTAAAGACAAGCAAAAAAGTATGACAACAAAAGCACCAATAATCTTTACCACAAATCCAGATATGTATAAACGTGTTGAGCCAAAGCCAGGTTCATTTTCTGTGCATATTCCATGAACACATAAGTTGGAAATGCACTCCTCAAGTTCATTCTCACAGTGATGTCCTGACCGTCCTGTTAAACACAATCACAAAGCATATATTCAATTTTTAATAATAATCATAGTAATAGCTTATATATACAGTTTATATATACTCTTAACTACTTGTTATAATTGGACTTGGTGTTTTATATAAGTTATCACAGTTTATCTTCATAATCATTCTATCAGGTAGCTATTATTACAATCTCTATTCAGTAGATGAGAAAATTAAACTTAGAGAAGATAAATAATTTGCCCTAAAATTACATAGTTATGTAAAAATGGAAGCAAGCATCTATAAAATAAAGTTTTGGCTCGTATCTCTGGAGCTGTTCTACATTACATATACAAATATTTTTATTTTACCTTGGAATAAACATATAGAAGGCAATGGAATAAACACACTCTATACTTCCATTTATTTATTTATTTTTAAAGATTTTATTTATTTATTTGACAGAGAGAGAGAGAGCAAGCACAAACAGGGGAGCAGCAGAGGGAGAGGGAGAAGTAGGCTCTCTGCTGAGCAGGGAGCCTGACGTGGGGCTCGATCCTGGGACCCTGGGATCATAACCTGAGAAGAAGGCAGAAGCTTAATAGACTGAGCCACCCAGGTGCCCCAATACTTCCATTTAGTATGAATCTTAAATCCAAAGGAAAGCAACTACTCTAGATTTCTAGATATTAAATGTTTTCTTATAATACTTGTAGCATATTACAGTTAGTATTTCTTAAGCTGTGGTTCTATAGAATATAAATAATATGTCTATGTTCAGCTAACTATCAGCTATAAGAATTCTTTAAACATAATGATCTAATTTTCCATACTAACACACTGTGTGTGTTTGTCTTTTTTTTTTGTCTTTTGTCTTTTGTTTTTTGCCATTACTTTATCACCAACCTAGCAACCGACATTGCTAAACTACCCAAAAGATAATATCCAAACTATGGTTTACTAGGTAACCATTAAGAACATTTTTTAGGAACTATTGATTCTTTTTTATGAAAGATCTATTTATAACGATCTATAACTTAAATACACTATTCTACAGAGGGACAAAGGTTTTCAGAGGCAGCTGTTACTAGCTTTTAAAACTTTATTTTTCTGGGGCACCTGGGTGACTCAGTTGGTTAAAGTTGGTTAAGTGTCTGCCTCTGTTCAGGTCATGATCACAGGGTCCTGAGATCAGTCTGTGGTCATGTCAGACTCCCTGCTCGGCGGGGAGTTTGCTTCTCCCTCTCCCTCTGCCCCTACCACCCCCACCTCCGTTCATGTGCTCTTTGTCTCTCTTTCTCTCTCAAATAATAAAATAAAAATAAAAAAATAAACTTTATTTTTCTATGTATTATCCAACAGCATTTAATCTGAATTCTGGCTATTAGGAGATGAGTTCTTATTCTTGTTCCTACTTAGCAACCTATTCTCACTGTTCTTCCCTGATAAATTATAAGAGAACAATTACATAAGTATTCTGAGGTGCTTAGAAATGATTTAATGCAATCTAGCATTGTAAGAAGAAAAACACGACACGAGTTTAAAAGATTTGGCAGAGTCCAGATCAAACTTAGAAGGAGCTGCCAAAAGACTAAATTTACCAAAACCACATCCAAGACTCTTTTCACTTTGTAATGCTCTCATATGCTAGGTTGATTCTGTAGGCATCTCTACTATGGAGGCTATAAAAGGTGATACAGAAAAAACATTTTTGCAGAGCTTATAAAAAGGCACTATGACCAGTCACTCACATGGTTGAATCCCACAACATACTGTTAAGCATAAAAGCATATTCCATAAATATACTTACATTCTGATAACTATTCTTATAAAAGTCCAAATACATACAAACTTAGTAACATTGCTTAGAGATACACACATATATAATAAAGCTCTAAGGAACACTAAGGGAATGTTGAATATAAAGTTCAGAACAGTCATTGTGGGCTGGGGTAATATTAATGTGTTCAGTGAGGACTATAGAAGAAGCTGGAATTATTGCTAATATTTTATTCCCTGAAGCAAATGGGAGGTACACAAATGTTTATTATATTATTTTATAAAATAAATGTTCCTTTATTGTATATTCTTTTGATGGAATAAAACAATTCACAATATAGTTTAAACAATTAAAAATGATGATGTAGTTTTCTTCTTGCTTCTAATACTATGAAGGACATTATAAAACTTTAAGCCATAGGATGGGAACTGTGAAAGAAAAAAATCATCATATTTAAAAAGACAAGGAAGACTTTATTCAAGAGTATTCCAATAAGAAAGAGAGAGATTATTGAGACGGGGAAAGAGATTGAATTTAACTGCACTGAACCAAAGGCAGGTGGGAGAATTTTCAAAAGCTGGAGTGAGCTAATGGGAAAATACTGGAGGATATTGGGCTGGGGGGAGGTTGGTCAATGTTCTGAGGACATCTTTGTTTGATAGCTGTCACTTATTGACAGTAGGCTCCTAGCTTCCCACAGAGCCTGATGGGGGGTGGGGTGGGGACCCTATCTCCTTCTGTAATTACATTTCAGAGGGATGACTCCCAGGTGCTTGAGAAAGACATTTCTGGATTGTAAAATTGGCAAGAGCCTGAAATATGGTTTACATCTCAAAGGGGCAGAGAAAAAAGTTACAGTAACAAGTTTTCTAAAGTAAATGCTCTAAAGAAAGGGAGGTCAGGGGCCTGGAGTCATGAAGACTGCCTAAAGTGTAGTTAAGCTGAGAGGAACATTAAGGATGTCTTGGTCAAAAACAACAAACCAGGATAGAAAATAAGTTAGTTAAGATTTAGCACAGGAAACAGAAACCACTCTAGGTATTTAAGCAAAAAGAGTCTTAAAAACAGAGAACAAGACATTTACAAAATTATTAGAAGGAAGGGCTGTAGGAGTAACTCCAAAAACCACAGATATGACTCTCTGGGAGATGCCACCTCCCCCATAATGAGGAAATTGAGAAACATAAAAGCCACCATTAGAATTATTCAACTTAAGAACTCACTGCACTAATTGAGAGAAGCTGGATTACCAGGAAGCTGCCGGCACAGTCTCTCTGGCTGTCTCTTCCTACCCTGAGGCTAGTGATTAGACACTGGATTGCAGAGTCTCACTGCCATTCCTGACGGTTCTGCATTTTAATACAAAGTCAGAGACTCAGAAAATCTCACATGTCCATGACCTTACCCACCAGCTGAAATTGCTAAGACATCTAGAAATGACTTCCACTAGATCCTCTAGATTTCAGGTATGTTTATTATAGGTGGAACTCAATTTATATGCACAACATCAGCTTCAAGGGAAGTCTAGATATTGTAGTTTCTTGTCTCTGTAATTCAGAAACCACAGTAGACAGGAATGGATGCTGAGTGCCAATCATAGCCATTAAAATAGATAGACGAATGGTTAAAGAATATGTGGTATATTTATACAAGGGGATACAACTTATCCATAAAGAAGAATGAGGTCAAGTTTGAACCCGTAACGGCACTCCAACCAGTCTTAAGAGTTAACTTAACACACTCCTTACTTGCTGACCTAAGTCCCTTGATCTGTAACAGGACTAATTTACTTTCTTTGAGATTTGCAGACCACTGGGCTTGAGGAGTGAAGGACCAGAAACTCCCTAGACCACAGGAGCCACCTTGGCTTTCTGATTAGCCTAGCTATGTTTTAGCAAAATGTTTTTTCTTTTTCTAGGTCACCCAGATGACTTTATTAACCCCCCTTTGCATATCTGCAGACCTTGCCCTCCTTTGCAGAAAGAACAGAGTCCTCCTGCACATCATGAAATACAAACCGCACCCTCTTCGCTCAACTCTGGAGCACTGAGATAATGTATGTAGCTGGCACCATCAAGTCTGCATGAAATCAAGAAATGTTGTGGACCACTGTACTCCCTTTGCTGATTAACTTCCCTAAACATCTTTTTTTTTTTTTTTAGAACCACCAGAGAAGGATATTAAAACTTTTATTATGTTTTCCATCAGTTGAAAATGTTAAACAGATAAATAGAAAATATAAACAAGACCCTCTGTCTTTTTTATTTTTTTATTTTATTATGTTATGTTAATCACCATACATCAGTTTTTTATTTTTTATTTTTTTAATTTTCTTTATTATGTTATGTTAATCACCATACATTACATCATTAGCTTTTGATGTAGTGTTCCATGATTCATTGTTTGCGTATAACACCCAGTGCTCCATTCAGTACATGCCCTCTTTAATACCCATCACCAGGCTAACCCATCCCCCCAACCCCGTCCCCTCTAGAACCCTCAGTTTGTTTCTCAGGGTCCATAGTCTCTCATGGTTTGTCGCTTCCCTAAACATCTTTAAAAGCCCTTGGGCCAGGCAGAAACCTTGGAGTTGGCTTTTGGACAAGAGTCTGCCTTCTCCCCAGGTTCCTGGCCTCCTGAATAAAGCTCAAGTTCCTTTCCACTCAAAAACCCCTCTCTTGAATAAAGGCCTTTCAAGGGATGGGCAGCTGAACTTGGGTTTGGTAACAGACCTATTAAGCTAAGTAAGATAAGTCAAATGGAGAAAGACAAATACTGTATGATTTCCATTCACGTGGAATTAAACACAAAACAAAACAAATGAACAAGGGAAACAAAACAAAAACTCATAGAGAAAAGACTACTGGTGAAGACAGGAAAGGGGTTGGGGGTGGGCAGAATAGGTGAAGGGGGTCAAGTGTATGGTGATGGGTGGTAACTAGACTTGTGGTAGTGATCATTTTGTAGTGTACACAGATGTTGAATTATAAAGATGTATATCTGAAATATATAACAAAAAATGTTTTAACACAAAGATTGATCATAATTTGAGTCTGTTATCTTAAAAATCTGGGCTTTGGGTTACTAAGGGACAATGGAAAACAATTTATAATCTTTTATTTTGCTGCTAGAAAAGATAAGATGTTCAATATATATTTTATATATATAATGAATATATATTTAACATATATAATATATATGCAAATATGTATACACACACACACACACACACACACACACACACGTAATTGGATTAGATTTGGACTTTCTTCCAGGGAGCCAGTCTTTGAATTCAAAATTCTTATAGCTTCTTAATATGTATTAGGAAAGAAAAGGGTGGGGGGTAATGAAGGGAGGTAGAAACTAGCAATGTAAAAAATAATGAACAAAATTCGCTTTTATTTTTTACATTTTTGGAGGAGGTGATATATTCACAAGCACCAGAGTCTGGCTACTTGCTGTGAAAGCTGAGACGAGTCATAAGATCTTTCAAAGCCCTTGCAAAATGGAAATGACAATGTACATACTTTGTAAGTTTATGGAACTTGTGAGATTTGAATGAAATGATCTGTACAAATTACTAGCCATAGAATATAGTAAGTTTTTTAAGAAATGTTGGTTACTATTTTTTGTTCCTGATGCCTTGCTGAACAAACTCTGTGAATGAGCTTATTTTCCAGTTTTGTGAGTGAAGAAAGAGATACTTTGAAAAGTTAAGTAAAATTTACATGGGCTAATGGGCTCAGGCTGCCTCATACCAAAATAATATATCTTAACTATAGTTCTACATTTAGTGCTTTACAAATTTTAAGGTGATTTCCCCCCCCACAGTTTTATCAGGAAGCTGAGAATCAGAGGGTTTTTATAATAATGTTAAAGATCCCCAAGTGACCAGGTCACAAAGCTGGGATTTGAACTTTATTCTTCCCAGATTCCAGATGTTCTTTGCTCATCACCTTGCTTCTCTGAGTACCACGTGGTATTGTGCTGTCAGAGGAAAGTGTTTATGTATGTAAACAATGCTTTTTCACTAGTTTTGTGGGGGGGGGAGGGTTGTAAAAAGAATAAATCAGTAAGATGATGTCCTTGTAGTGGTGTGGGCAAGATGATGATAAGAAAGGGGAGCAGAATAAGGGAATATAAAACAGACAAATTAAAATTCAGTCAGTAAGGTTTTTTGTTTTTGTTTTGTTTTTTTTTTTAAAAAGGTTTAGAAGCAGAGAAGAAGAAAACATCCTTTGAATCCCAAGTACGTTTGATGTCCATTGGCAATAACGTAACCAGATATTCAGAAAATACTGTTTGGTGGTTAAAAATCAAGAAACCAGAAGTTTTCATTAGCAACCCAGAAAAATAATAAAATCTTTATGGTGTTAAACTCATAGTACTAATCTAATATTTCATACACAATAGGAATTAAATAAGTGCTTACAGAATAAATCATATCAAATGATGAGGGTATAAAATAAAAAAGAATTTAAATGTCAAATTATAATAAAAATAAGAATTAGACTAATTTTAAGTTGATAACAAAACGGTTTTTAATACTTATACAACTAGAAACACAGACCAGTTTTAATACTACCATTCTCTGCCATAACATAGCAGTTATAATAGTTTGAGTTTATTGATGAAAATAAAAGTCATTATTTGAAAGATTTATATATTTTACTTTCATTTCCTTTTCCCTCTCAGCACCAAGTGATTTGCATCTAATCTGGGGAAGTAAAGTAAAATTAAACCTAAGCCTACAATGATTCTGTCTTACTAGTTAATGTATTATCCAGTAATTGAATGATGTAAATTAAAATTATTTTTTCTTAGTCTAACTCTAGAATATGTAGAATTTATTTTTTACATCTTAATCTTCATGAAAATACGAATAGCATACACTCTTTGCTTCATATTAATGATTATTTCACTTTGCATGTGTCTTGATTAAAAAGAAAGATCATTACGTATCGCCTCCGTTCTGAATACAAAAGTCATACCCCTGACTTAATAACTGTGAGCACTCATGGCCAACACTATCTATGTTTCTGTGTTTCCTTGCCCCAAGGATGATGTAGCATTTCTGTTTCAAAATGAATAATGCTATTTTAAGAGCAAAATGTGTATCCAAAGTTTATATCATCACCTATATAAACACTATTACCTCCCTCCTGAGTATAAAAAGTGTGCGGGCCCGGTGACTGCCCCAGGGACTGAGAACAACTCTGGGTGAAGCATTCACATTTCCAATAGAGAGATTGTTCTCTTCACTTTCAATTTGCTTTTAATGGAATAACTGTGGTTTGTTAAACATTTTTATATGACACTATAAATGTGACTATTGAGGCTAAAACAAAAGTAAGCATGTTTTACTTCATAAAATAATCTGAATGCTTGTATTAATAATTTCATGGAAATGAGTTTACCAGCCATTGAACTCACTACATAGGCAGAGGATGAGCTCTGTGATCAGGACTGTCCTGAATGCTGTTCAGCTTGTAACCTGCACAATGATCTCATGCAGAGAGGATGAGTGTGTTCTGAGATTGACTTTGTACAGCATTGCATCTAGTTAGCTTGGAGGAAAGTGTTTAACAATCTAATTTATCTGCTTACAGAGAGGGGAGGGGCTTGTGCTAACTATGGTCCTGTCTGTGATTACACAACATTGGCCAGCATAATAAATGGATCCACTTTTCAATATGTGCTGAAGATGCTGTGAGGATCCATTAGAAGTCAATTATTATATGGTTTCACTTATTTGTGGAACATAAGGAATAGCATGGAGCACATTAGGAGAAGGAAGGGAAAAATGAAGGGGCGGGAATCAGAGGGGGAGATGAACCATGAGAGACTATGGACTCCGGGAAACAAACTGAGGGTTTTAGAGGGGAGGGGGGTGAGGGGATGGGTTAGCCCGGTGACGAGTATTAAGGAGGGCACGTTCTGCATGGAGCACTGGGTGTTATACACAAACAATGAATCATGGAACACTACATCAAAAACTAATGATGTACTGTATGGTGACTAACATAACATAATAATAATAAAAAAAAGAATACAACCTCTGGGATGGGATTTGGTGGCACATAACTAAATAACATTTAGAGTGTCTTCTAACCTACTTATATCAAATTTAAATTTCAGTTGCATTTTACAGATATATCTATTGAGCAAACTGGCATTTAATTTTTCAAACTGTGTTCTGTTCAGAATACTGCAAGTGTCTTACATCTCTATGTGGTCTAACAAGTAGAGAAGATGGATAGAAAAAAGGATAAATTATAAACTCAGGTACAGTGGAAGAGCCATCCAAGATTACCACTATGGTGGAAGATCTGTTACATGAAGACATGAGAATTCTGATAATTGGCAACATGATGTGAACTTAAGATTTCCAACTGATTAAAACAGAATACGGCAATAGCTTATAGTGCTTAACTAATTTAAAGACAGAAGTAAACAGTGAAGGTAGGTTTCTATCAGGTACTGTAAAAGGTAAGGATGATGTCATGATTTAGACCAGAGCCTAGGAATTATCAACATTATTTAAGGCTGGTTTCCTCCATGGATAAAAGAGGAGTGGATTTGCATAAACCAAATGAATCAGCCTTTGTGCCTTATTATGACATTTGGGAAAATGCAAGTTGTTTTGAATTACATAGAAAAGTGGTAAGTTCTCAGTTTTTGCTTATCAAGCTTTTTAGGAGATAATCAGACAGATGTGAGTGAGCAACCTTCCTGAAGAAATCTCATAGTGGTTAGAATTGCTAACATCTAAGCTGCAAAACACTGATGGATCTTACCAGTAAAGGTCCTTTTCTTTTAAAATGGTTGTCAATTGTATTTATTTTTTATTCTAGTTAGAACATTTAATATAATATCTATCCTTTTAGCAAAATGTTACATGTGTAATACAGTACTATAAACCATAGGCACAATGTTGTACACTAGATCTCTAGAACTTATTCATCTAGAATGACTGAAACTTTATGGGAAGTTGCTATTCAGTGAAGGTCCTTCTTTGGGGAGCATAAGAAATGAGTGTGTAACACCAGGCCAGACTTCCTGGCTCTGAATCTCAGCTTTGACCCTAATGTGCTGTGGGAGATTACCCAAAGAATCTGGACTCCATTTCCTCATTGGAAAAAGGAGATAATAATAGTACATTCTTCATAAGGATGTTATAAAAGCTAAACGAGTCAATACACATAAGATAGCATGGTGTCCATGTGCTAGTATTGTTACTGTAATTATAATTTCCTAAACATATGTAGGCTGAAGTCCCCCCACATTTGGCTTTTAGAATCTGAAATTTAGAACACAATGAAGAGCTCAACAATGGGTAGATTTTCAAGGACAAAAATGGTAAAAAAAATAATTAGGATTATGTCAAAATCAATTTATGTTGAGGGTGAGGAAAAGGGTAGCATGAGCACATTTTGGAGGATGGCGGTTACACGACTGGCTGTGGTGGCAGTTACGCAACTTCATGCATTTGTCATAACTAAAGAACTACCTGCTGGAGAGTAAATTTTACTGTACAAATTAAAAAAACCCAGCTAACTATGTTAATAGGGAAAATGAGAAAGGGATGAAGGGTAATCTTCAAGAGCACGATTATTCCTTAAATAACTTTTGGGGGAGGATATGTTGGTATGATAAGAGCCTTGGCTGGAAAGAGCCCTTGGGAGCCAGGAAAGGGTCTGGGTGGGTGTCTACAGCATTTTCTAAGAATTTGTTTGGTTTGTTGCTTACTTGGATTTTGCTCTTGTGACTAGACTGCGAGGAATCTCAGGCTTAAGTCAAAAGTACCAGCAAGTTCTGATTAACATCTAACAATAAGCATTTGAGGTCTTCCACTTTCCACTATGGACTGATGAGTAGCATTCAGAATGGGGCTTCATTTGAATGCTGCACCTGCTTCAGAATGGCTCCATGCTTCCAAATGAATCTAAAGTAAGTTAAATCTTAACATGGAGCATCAAAACCAACCTAGCAATGGTAAGATATATTTATTACTGGAAAAATAAATCTAGCAATTATATATATTCATATGGCAAAAATGATTTATATACATGCTTTGTTCCTTCATTGTCTTTGTAGGGTTATATTCATTGCATATGGTAATATTATAGCATTTTAAATGTTCAGACCTCAATAAAGATATTTTTGCTTAAAAGAGGCAAAACTTCTAAAGTGGTATTCATTTTTTTATATCAGAGAATTGCAATGTCTATTCTACTTCCCTTATCTGCAAGAGTTACAGTTTTATGTAGAGGTGGCTATTTCAACATTCAGGTAGAAATGTTTTCCTATGTTCTATCTGACCAAATAAAACCTAGTATCAGTATGGGGTATTCCAAAACAGAGGAGTGCACTGAGTGACTGTTGAACTTGTCAACAACCTGTCAATGATACTGAGTTGATAAGTATTCACTAGTTTGTATAACTTCACATATACAGTAGAAATCCTAATACCCACATGGCTGCCTGGCTGTTATTCCCTCAGAGGACACAAATTACCAGAAACCCAAAACCCTGGGGTATCCACAAGCTGTTTCAAATCTTCTGTGGAGTCTGTAAATAGAATTCTTTTCTGGTGACCAAAAATATACCCCACATATATTCCTGAGAGATTATTATTTCTCAAGGAAATTCAGGGATTCACTATCTCTTTTGGGTAGATGTACCTGAATGTTGAGGATAAGATGAGTGACAGAAGACACAGGAAGAAAACAACAAATCTGCAAAGTTAGAAAGCTAGAAGAAAGAGAGGAAAAATAAGCATGGACACAAATTGTTTATATCAATGCATACTTTTCAAAAGAATTATTTATTTATTTAGTTGACAAAGAGAGAGCATAAGCAGGGGGAGTGGCAGGCGGAGGGAGAAGGAGAAGCAGGCTCCTCGCTGAGCAGAGAGCCCGACAGAGGGTTTGATCCCAGGACCCTGGGATCATGACCTGAGCCAAAGGCAGACACTTAACTGACTGAGTCACCCAGACACCCCAATATATCAATGTATACTTAAAGAGAATATGACCAAAGGCAGAAATGGCCAAAATACCAATTATTAGTGAAAAATTATTCCCTGAATAAAATCAGTTTACTCAGCTTGTCCATCTCTGTACTGACCATTGTTGGAGGTAATAATAATGTCAATATTATTAAGAGTTAACATTTACAAAGGACTTGCTGTGTGCCAGGCACAACGGACATAAAGATCAGGATTATGAAGTTTACATAAATGTAGAAAATACCTGTAGTGAGATATCCTCTAAGCACTAGGATTTCTTGCCGATAGCCTAAGTCATATGGTACCTTTCTAGTATCGCAGAACATCCATTTCATATTTTTAAAGTATGCTCATTGCTTAAAACTTAGTTGATAACCAACAACATTATTGGTGGAGTCTATTGTCAAATTCGTATTATACACACTTACACATACATGAACATATATTTTGTAAATGTATAAAGTATGCATGATTATAATTTTTTCAATAATTACCTTGTTGACACTTGCAAATATATCCATTGATGTGATCTTCACACTTTGCACCGTTTAGACATAGTGATGAAGAACATTCATTTATATTTTTACAAAATTGCCCAGAAAATCCAGGAAGACATCTAAGAAACAAAAGTAAAAAAAAAAAAAGTATATATAATATGCGTAAGTCTATATTATGGAGTTTGTATTTGTTAAATTTGAATAAGATTAAGCACATGAAGTAGTTGTCCATTAAGGTTTGATTTATGAGAGCTAATTTAGTTGATATTCACTAGTATTTTCAATGAAATTAAGGCCCACTGACAAAAAGCAACCACAACCACAAAGAGGGAAAACAAAAAAGGCTCAGGTATCATAGAGGTCAGTCATTTTAGATTTTATTCTTTCCATTTTATTAAAATATATGTAGCTTGATACATATGTATTATTAAAGTATCTATGCCTGTATAATAGAGAACATTGACTAAAGTTGATTATAAGATAGTAAACTTTTAAAATAGTGAAAACCTTGATAATTTTATAAAATGTTTCACAAATATTTAAGTTTTTATTTATATTCCAGTTAGTCAAAATACAGTGTAATATTAGTTTCAGGTGTAGGATTTAGTGACTCATCACTTCCATACAACACCCAGTGCTCATCGCAAGTGCACTCCTCAATCCCCATCACTTATTTAAACCATCAGTTTGTTCTCTATAGTTAAGAGTCTGTTTCTTAGTTTGCCCCTCTCTTTCCCCCCCATGATCGTTTCTTAAATTCCACATATGAATGAAATCATCTGGTATTTACCTTTCTCTGATTGCCTTATTTCACTTAGCATGATACTCTCTAGCTCCATCCCTCTTGTTGCAAATGGCAAGATTTCATTCTTTTTTGTGGTTGAGTAATATTCCATTGTGTACACACACATATACACATACACAGTGTGTGTGTGTGTATACACATCTTCTTTATCCACACAAGTATTTAATTATAAGATGATTCCTTAGTGACCCCTCTTACCCTAAAACCTGAGCACATTTAAATTTATAAAATAAGTTAATTTTAAATTTAGCATATTATTGAAAACAATATAGAAGACAGTACAACATTTAAAATATTGGTTCTGCTTATTTTTGGCTTGATAGTAATATTACCTCTCACCTTGTAATTCCCTCATTCAAATGTGTTTTCAGACATCCAGCAACATGCAGCTGGACTTTGCCTTGAGGTGATATTGAACTGTGGTCCCAAAACACTATATCCAAGTCCTAATACTTGGTACCTGTGAATGTGACCTTATTTGGAGAAAAGGTCTTTGCAGATGTAACTAAGTTAAGGATCTTGAGAAGAGATCACCTTAAATTAACTGGTTGGGCCCTAAATTAAAAGACAAGTCTCTTTATAAAAAGAGGAGACACACAGGGGAGAAGGGGGTGAAGGTTGGTGTCATGCAGCCCCAAGTCAAGGAACACCTGGAGCTTCTAGAAACTAAAAGAGGAAAGGTAGGATTCTCCCCTAGCACCTATAAAGAGAGTGTGCCCTTCCTGACACCTTGATTTTAGATTTTTGTTCTCCACAACTGTGACCAAATAAATTTCTGTTGTTTTAAGCCACCAAGCTTGTAGTAATCTGTTATGCCATCCCTAGGAAACAAATACAGGGAATGACATTGGTGCATCTGATGTGTTTCCTCTCCGTATGTTCTTTTAGGGCTAATACAAACCACTTAGATGTCAGTTGTTAAACCATGGTCTAAGAACTGATGGAGAATCTACAAACACTGCTTAAAGTGCAACGTTCAGGAGAGAGAGTTACATATTTACCGAGTGCCTGCGACATGACAGATCTTTTCTGAACGTTAAAGCATATAAAGAAAAGTAAAACTTTGTGCCTGCCTTCAAAAAAACAACCAGCCTAGTTGGGAAAATAGAGAAGTAACAAACTTAATAATGTAATAACTACTATAAAAAATAGAGTATAAAATAAGGCATATGAACAGGTGCATTCCTAGCATTAGGAAGAGTATATACAAAGGTGAGGATAAGAAGAGTATAGCTTAATGCAGAAATTATAATTCTAAATGTCTGACACATAATGTGTGAAGGCAAGTCTGGGGTGATACTGGGAAAAAATGATAGATTAATAACCAAGGATAAGAGCATTCTATAATTTTGGATCACAATTTTTACAATAGCTAATATTTACCAAAAAGTTATTTGCAAGTAACTTTTCTAAGGTCATAGCACTAGCAAATTATATAGGTGGAATTTAAAACCAGAAAATGAGACTGCTTTGTACACAGCCTATACCCGTTAGCCAAATTTGGCTCTTTTTTATTTCCAGTACCTAGCCCTACCCAGCCCAAGCTAACAAATAACTACATGTTATTTTGATCACGTCAATCGAACGTGTTCCAGCAACCCTACTATGCTAGATCCTCACTGGACCTAATTGAAGACTCTGTCTTGACCAATAAACAAGACCTGTTTTAATTATGTATGGATTTATGAACTCATTTTTCACTATTAGGTAAAATCCTTAATGAATTACTACTGAGACCATAAACCTCCTTCTCTTTGTAGCAACTAGAAACCTAATTCCTTTTAGAGGAAGTTCTCCATTGGTGGTTTTCCCCTGTGGAACACAAACAAACTTAGGGCTCATTTTGTTCATCACTGAAGTTTTCATCGTCTTTCCTTTAATATAAATTGTTCTTCAGAAATGCTCTATCAATTTAGGTACTTTTTTTTTTTTTCAATTTAGATACTTGCCAGCATGATAATAAATGCCTACTTGTCCACATTCTAATCCCTCATCAATATTAATATTGTTTTTAATTTTCACTGCAAAGAAAAAAACTATATTCTTTATAGTTTTTTTTGAGTGGGGTAGCTTTAAAAATTGTTTAATAGACTCTTTTTCTTAGAACAATTTTTAAAAAAGATTTTATTTATTTGAGAGAGAGCGAGAGAGAGCACAAGAAGGGGGAGGGACAAAGGGATAGGGAGAAGCAGACTCTCTGCTGAGCAGGGAGCCCAACATGGGGCTCGATCCCAGGACCCTGAGATCATGACCTGAGCTGAAGGCAGATGTTTAATAGACTGAGCCACCCAGGCACCCCAGAATAATTTTAGATTTATAGGAAATTTATAGGAAAGTTGCAGGTGTAGTTAAGAGAGCTTCCATGTACTCCATAACCAGCTTCCTTTACTGTTAATATCTTACATTAATATGATACATTTGTCATAATTAATGATACAATGTTGGTAAATTATTATTACCACCTAAAGTGCACATATTATGGGGATTTCCTTAGTTCTTACCTAATTTTTTTTTTTTTTTTTCTGTTCCAGGGTCTTATCCAGGACACCACATTACATTTAATTGCCGGACCTCCTTAGCTCCTCTGGACTGTGATAGTTTCTCATACTTGCTTTTGATAATCTCTAGAGTTTTGAGGAGCATTGGTTAAGTCTTTTTTACACTGTCCTTAAGCTTGGGCTTGTTTGATGGTATTCTAGTGGTTATACTAGTGATATGGGTTTTGGGGATAAAGATCATAGCAAAAACTCATTTTCATCAAGTCATATCAAGTGTACTCTTTAGAAGGAAGTAGCTATACATATCCCACATTAAAGGGGTGAAGAGTTATGTTCCATCTCCTTAAGGGGCAAGTATCTACAACATAATTTGAAATATATATATTGTAAACTTTATTATATATATATAAACTTCACTGGGATTTTGAGTGGTATTGCTTTGAATCTATAGATAAAGTTGGGGAGAAGAAGAATTGGGAAGAAATGACATCTTAAAAATATTAAGTGTTCTAATTAATGAGTAAGAAATATGTCTACATTTAGTTTTTGAATAAGAAAGATCTCTCAGTTTAATTAGATGTATAATTTATTTCATTAGTGTTTTGTAGTTTTCCACATAAATTATATTATTTTGGTATTGATATTATAGGTATTTTGTTAGATTTATACCTCAGTGTTTGGATGGCTGTTTTATAAGTGGTATTTGTTCTTTCTTTCTTTCTTTCCAATATTCCAACATTCATTTAAAAAAAATTAATAGATTCCTGGGGGTTCTCTACAAAGACAATATGAAATCTGTGAATAAAGACAATTTGATTTCTTCTTGTCCAATCTGTAAATATTTTATTAGGTTAAGGAAGTTCCCACTAATTCTTAGTCTTTTTGACAGTCTTCATCATGAATGAGCTTTGACTTTTCTCAAATGATTTTTGTGCATCTACAAATATAATTGATGGTTTTTCTTATCGGTTAATATGATATGGTCAAATTATACATGATATGGTAATATGACTGATATGATTATATGTTTTTTTTTAAACTATTTGTGAGTATGATTAATTATACAGATTGATTTATGGATGTTAAACCAGCCTTGCTCTCCTGAAGTGAACCCCACCTGTTGATTTCAGGCTTGCATACAGTCATCTTCTTGTTATCTGCAAAGGGCTTATGATTTTAATTTTAAACTTTTAATGTTAAACTTTTATTCTTTGTTCTTGCAAGGTTATGTGATGTTTATATTCCTAGCTTGAACGATGAAAAGATTCTATAAATCGTTAAAATACAGAAATGCATAACAATTTTAGCCCTATACTCTACAAAAATATTTATACTATGACTAGTAATAATGTTTAATATATGGAATAATTGAGCTACTGCTATTGATATTATAGGAAATTTATTCTCATATATATCTATTCACTTTATATATATTTTAATAGAATTTCTGACAGATTGAAATAATGTACCTGATTTGTTTATACAAAAAGATATATTAAGGAACTAATAAGACACTTCTGTCCTAAAAAGTAAAAAGCTGGACAGACTGAAAAATTCCACTGCTCTTGGTCCCCAGAGAGGGAGGGCATGGGGCAAACCACTGACTCCAAGAATGAAGAGACAGGGAAACACAGGGAGTCCTGGTTTACTGGCATAGAGACTCACACAAGGAAACTGACATGGGGCACCAGAGCTAGGGTAAGAAAGCCTGAACTGTAATTGATGCTTTGCTGGAAGCTTGGTGTGGAACAAGTCTGAGAGTTAAAAATTGGGCAGGGACTAAGGCTTACGGGGCTCCCACGATATTTTGAGATTTACCTCCAGAAGCTTAACCAGGTCCCCATAGTAAAATACCAGAGGAAAGTCTCCTCCTGCTTCTGACAGGGGGAGGGAGAAAAGGAAACATTTTGAAATACACCAGAGCACTCTGTTCTTAACAAGGGCTGCCCTCAGGAAAAACTAGTTAATCAGAGCCTAACTTGCTGAGGTATGATCAGAATCTAACTGACCTACGGAAGGGAAATACCCAACTCCAATTAGTTCTAGCCTTCCTTCCCATGTGGAAGATAGGAAATACCCAACTCCAGCCCACCCTAGCCATTCTGTCCCACCTATGGGGTCTGAGAAACACTTGTGAACTTCACAGTCCAGAGACAGGATCACTAAAAGACTAAGACCTACTCGTAGGAGTATAGAATGTTTCTCCTTCTCTCACCTTCATCATCACATTATTAAAGGTCTGTTTACAACCATGGAATATTATTCAGTACTGGAAAAGAGCCATCAAGCTATAAAAAAAACATGGAGGAAATTTAAATGCATACTACTAAGTGAAAGATGCTAATTGAAAAGGTTACATAGTATGATTTCAGCTGTATGACATTCTGGAAAAGGCAAAAACTATGGTAGAATAAAAGGATCAGTGGTTACCAGTGTTGGGGAGGGAGAGGAGGGATGGATAGGGAGAGTATGGAGGATTTCTAGGGCAGTGCAAATATTCTGTCTGCTGTTATAATGGATATACATTTCATTATACTTTTGTCCAAACCATAGACTATACAACACTGAGAGTGAGCCCTAAGGTATATAGGTCTTTGGGTGATTATGATGTGTCAATGTAGGTTCATCCTCGATAACAAATAAATGATTCTAGTGAATGATGCTAATAATAGGGGAAGTTATGCATGGCATGTATGGGGGCAGGAGGTGTATGGGAAATATGGGAAATCTCTGTATCTTCCTCTGAATTTTATTGTGATCCTAAAACTGCTTTAAAAAGTCTTAAAAAAAAAAACTAAGTAAGGAACTACTAAATCATGAAACTGTCACATTGGGCTTTTAACACAAGACTTAATTTACAATATTGGGGGAGAGGACATAAAACACAAATTAATTACTTGGTAAAAAAGGTTACTTCTATTAGCCAGTTTGAACTTCTATTAGCCAGTAGTAGGAGCTATCCTCAAATGATTATTCAAATTGGAAAACACTGCTCCATCACCTGTTGGAGACAAGTTGCAAATAGAATCATATATATGGTTTATAGCTATTTTGTCAACTACCTTGCCTGGACATTTTTCTATAACCACTCTGTTGGTCACCACCTCCTCCAAGAGCTCCTCGTGCAAATCCTCCTCTAGATCCCCACTGTTGTTGCAGATACTGTTCTTTTGATACGGCTACTTTTATTTCACATTTACTAAGATCAACATTATGGTATTTCTATTCCATTATCTTTAATCCATGTCTCTTATTGTTCTTGTTTGTGGGGAGCTCTATGGATTCCACCATACCAAAATAACCATTTGGGGGCATTTATCAAGTTAAACTATGAGGGCACTTGACAAAGAAAGTCTGCAAACATACTAAACAAAATAATGCCTGGTATCATCCAATGGGGTGAGAAAGAATAAGTAGTGTTTAAAAACCGAATTTCCCTCCCAATCAGTTTTATTCGGAATCCTTTTTCATTTTAGTTGAGATGTGTTACAATTGAATTTTAATGAGACTTAATTCAACTTACACACCTACACACATTTACTAAACTCTTATTTTGCTTTAAAATATTTACTTTCTGATTTAGAAAGTAGTGTGATTGCAATCTCTAAAATTCCATTTGCCAGAATTTGATAGCATAATTTAGTAGGATGTAGTTTAATAATTGTTAAGGAATCAGCCACATTACAGCATTTTTTTTTTCAATTGCAAAGCATCAACTTTAAGTGCTCAGAAGTCATTATTAGGAATGTTGCTGAAGCCAATAATTCTCAAGTTAGAATAGCTAAAAGGTTTCAAATATGCAAATAAGTCACTTCATACAATTTCAGAATCTTCACAGTTCTTTTCTGTCATCTACCTTTTTTCCTTTTAATAATTAGTGACAACTTCATATAAATCCATTTGCTTCACAGTATACCAAAATATGAAGTATTTATCCATCTGAATATTAGACACTCCCTTTATAGGTTAGCTTTTAGGAATTCACATACTCTGAACATCTGTTTAATTTTATTTGCTTATATCTTAGTAAAAAATTCACATGTTCCAGAATTTTTGACTTATTTTCATGTAAGTAACCATACTTCTGGAGAATAGACATAGGTAAAACAAGACAAAATAAAATTACCTTACATCTCTCTTATCATTGTGTTCTGATGTCTTCTTTGTCCTGGATGATACACTAGATCACCAAACTGGAACTGAAATGGTCATATAACTGATCTAGATCATGGAATCCAAATTTGTTGCTTAATATATTCATGTGAATGACTATGGAGTCACACATTGACTTTTTTCTCTCCTTTTGTTTTTATATATTTTGACATTGTAAACTACCAGATGCCTGGGAACCCCCACAGGAACGCCAGGTTGAAAAGTTGGGGATAGCCTAGTGAGTACGCATAACCAATGAGCTGACCACAATGACCTTGATTATTTGTTCAGACGATATTGGGCTCTGTTACTTATCTATTTTCTGTACTATTCATTTGAGCACATTTTATCTTCTAAATTTTTAAAAACACAGGTATTTTATGAAAAACACAGGTATTTTAAACTCATGTGATGGATTTGTTGCAGAAATGGTGATAGACTGAAATCTAAATTATTATATGTATTTTCAAATGTGCAAATTAATTTTATTATAGCCTTAAGTAAATTGCATAAAGTATAATCCTTATTAATATGTAAAATAAGTACTTTTATTAGTGTTGCTTAAATTATGAATCTTAAAGGCCATTTTTAATTTAACATTTTTACTTTTATCCTGAGTAATTCTGTTATCATTACTATTAATTATGCATATGAATTAAAAGAATATTCCCAGAAGGCAATTATTATAACATAAATCAAAGTTTCTTGAGACCCCTTTACAAATCAGAATATTGTCTAAATAGCTGTTGAAACTATATACAGAGAAGTAAAATAATTTAGATAAAAAGGAACTAACAATAACAACTCTTTCAGTGATTACGACTGCACAAAATAAAATGAATTTCTTTTTTTTAAAGATTATTTTAGAGAGAGAGAGAGCACATAAGCGCACATGAGTGGAGGGAGGAGCTGAGGGAGAGAAACTCAAACAGACTCCCTGCTAAGTGGGACTGGACTCTGGACTTGATCTCAGGACCCTGAGATCACAACCTGAACTGAAACCAAGAATTGCAGGCTTAACTGACTGAGCTACCCAGGTGCCCCCAAATGAATTTCTTTTTATAGATGATATTATTTCATATCAGTTTTCAGTAAAACATTGCTTCAAATTTTAATCTTGAGAGTATTTAAGTTTCAGAGTACTAAGTTGTTTTGCTTTAGAATGTTCCATATGCACAAATTGAGACTTAAACACAGGCTGCTTATTTGGCAGGTGATGCAAATAAGCCAAAATGAAGGAGTAGGGAAAATGAGACAGGAAAGAAAAGGCCCCAGTTAGCTCTTTGCCACTGTGTGTAATGGTGCTCAGTCCCACTGTGATGGTTTTAAAATTCATCATACGTTTTAAGACATAGAGCCTAACGCTTCTCTCATTGAGTGTGGACTGTACTTCATAATTCATTGCTAATGTGTAGCATCTGGTCAACGTGTGGCTTCCTCATTCTTTTCTCTTTCGTTCTCTCAGGCAAGCCAGCCGCTATGTCATGAAGACACTCAAGTAACACTATGAAGAAGGCCACGTGAAGAAGGACTAAATTCTCTGCTTAACAACCCATGAGAGAACTTGGAAGAGGACCTTTTAGGTCCATGCAAGTCTTCATCTGACTAACCCAGCTAACATCTTGACTGCAACCTAATGAGAGATCCTGAGCCAGAATCACCCAGATAAGCCACTCTTAAATTCCTGGATCACAGAAACTGTGAGAGAATAAATGCTTGCTGTTCTAAGCCACTAGATTGTGGGGGTAATTGTTATTCGGCAATATATAACTATGCATTCAATGAGGAACTTCTGAAGATCTGTGGAGAAGACACATCAGAAGTTTTCCTGGAATGACCGAGAAACAGAGAAATTGTCCATCGACTTTTATCCCCCATTGTCCCCAGGGCATTAACATATTCATAGTCTGGACTGATTTATGAGTGGCTAACGGGTGTGTGCAATCAGTAAGATCCCTCAGCTTCCAAAAAAAAGGCGTAAAGCATAAACGTGGAGGTTGTTGAGGTGAGTAAATGTGTTTAGGAACTGCCCAGCACAGATGGGATGGGATAAAAGCAACAAAAGCATCTGTTAACAAATGCCACATATGGAGCCCAACCTACTTTCTATGTTAAATAACTCCCCCGCCAAAAAAGAAAAAAAAAGAAAATGGAGAGAATTCAATATACTTAAACTACACTGAGATCTTCTGTTGAGAATTTTTTTTCCTCTACATTCTGCCTTTAGAAATAATTCATTTAACATAAAAGAAAGTAGACTCAGCCTGGGAATTATTTTTAAGAGATAATATGCAAACAACCAGAATCAACCTGAGCAATGAAACTTATCTTAACCTATTGTAACCTCTATCACTATGTCTAAATTACTCTCTTACAATCAGAATGATTTTCTCAAGGCAAAATGTTCAATTATTATTAAGAAAGTTTGCGTTTTTATAGTAAACTGCTATATCCCTAGTTAGCAAACTACTATTATATAGTTAATGGTAGCTAAATTTTCTATCTATGTACAAGGCACCTTGCTAGGTCATTTATATAATTTTGTCAATTCCCAAAACACAATACAAGATAGATACTATTTTTAGGCTACCAGTGATTAGAGCCCTCTATCTGGCTTAAATTTAAATTAAAAAAAAAAATCTACTATTGGATATTTACCCAAAGAAAATGAAAATACTCATTTGAAAAGATACATACACCCATATGTTTATTACAGTATTATATATAATAGTCAAGCTATGGAAGCAACCCAAGTGCCCATCCATAGATGAATGGATAAAAAAGATGTGGTATATGTGTGTGTGTAACACAGGAATATTACTCAGCCATAAAAAGAATGAGATCTTGCAATTTGCAACAACATGGATGGACCTAGAGGGTATAATGGCAAGTGAAATAAGTCAAAGACAAATACCATATGATTTCACTCATATGTGGAATTTAAGAAATAAAACAAATGAATAAACAAAAATAAAAATATAAACAAAAATGGACTCAAATATAGAGAACAAAGGGGAAGTGTGTAGGGGGCTGAGTGAAATATATAAAGGGAATTAAAAGTACACTTATCTTGATGAACACTGAGAAATGTATAGAACTGTTCAGTCATTATATTGTACACCTGAAACTAATACAACACTGTAGTTTAATGTACTTCAATTGGAAAAAAAAAATCCACATGGCAGTCATAATTTTAGGAGATTTCACTGGAAACAATGTTCCCCATGGCAAGAGTTAGTCCAAATCCTGATCCATTCAGATACCCACGTATGGAAGAGGTTTCTGAGTTTTGGTTAAAAGTCCACAATTTCTACTGCTGGAACTGCCTAAATAACATATTCAAGGAATAGTTGGATTCTTGCAATATGAAAGAACACATGACTCTACAAGGCAACTCATTTGATTTTTCAGTAGTTCTTGTGGCAAAAAGTAAATTAACTAGAACAACCATTAGTTTTTTAATACTTGCAAAGTGTCAAGCATTTTGTCAAAATATTATTATAGTAATGATAAATATCTTTTTTTATTCTTCCAACCACTGGATCACATTCTTTTAACTGCAGAAATCCATAGGCTTTCTAATCCATTTCCTAAGCATTTGAAAAAACTTTTCATTTTGTCACAAAATTTTCCCATTTCCATGGGAAACTTGACAACTTTCTCAACCTATTCTTATAAAGCACAGTTTCTAGATCTCTGTCATGACTACACATCCCTGGAAGGACAGTTTGTTCCAACAACCAGATTTTTCCTCCTACCCTCCACTCCAATACCACATTTAACAGATGTCTTATACTTTGTGTGCATTTATCTATGTATGTAGATACACATATGTTGCTAGAGAAATTAAGATTATCTCATAGAGAATAAAGTTTTGTACTACTTTTTTTTCTGTAAACAAGCAGTAATTATCTGAGTAATGTTGGAGGCAGTGTGTTTGAGCTGTTTAACATTCCATATTTTTATATTAGAAATGTACTTTATTTCAATAACTATGTACACATAAGCCATATATATATATGTATATACATATACATATGTTTGTATTTATATATTTATATATGATGGATGCTATCACAGAGTTATAAGGCATAAAAAAAACTTAAAAAGGGGATCAGGGGCACTTGGGTGGTTCAGTCAGTTAAGTGTCTGCCTTGGGCTCAGGTCATGATCCCAGGGTCCTGGGATCTGATTCTCCCTCTGCCTCTCCCCACCAGCTTGTGCTCACTCTCTAATAAACAAATAAAATCTTTAAAATAAATAAATTAATAAATACATTAAAAGGGGATTAGAATTTCACATTAAATTGTGAAAAAGATTGGTTTTTAAGTCTTAAAAACATTAATATATATATATTTCTAAAGTTTTTCTGAGGTTTCATAAAAGTACATATAAAATTTTAAGTTTTATGGTTTCTGACATGCCCCCAACCTCAACATACATCATATTTTCCTTACTTTGCATCCTTTACTTCTCTTTTGGACTAATGGTATTTTAATGAATTTAAATCTTCTTCAGATTTCCAAAATATCTCTCTTAATCTCTAATGTATAAATTATTATCCTTTTAATGGCCTTTCACATAATCATTCTTATTTTATCTTCTTCAGTTTTAACTAGTCTAGCTCTAATCTGATGTCCATTGGCACAGTGTATGATTGAGCAATTCTCCAACAGAACTTTTGTCAATTTTATAAGCTCTTTTGTAAGATTTTAAATTCTACTTTTAAGTTGATTTCCTTTATATTTACATTGTCTTCTGCCACGGGGCAGATTCATGATTCCTCAATGGGTAGGTAGTACTTACTTAAGAGGCATGTTTAAGTCAGGAGTAATACATTAAAAGTGAAAATTTTTTATTTCCTACACAATTCTATAGCAGCAGGATTTGGAAAATTAGCACTAAATAAGAAATACTCAGGGAAAGAAAGATCACTTGTACTTAATTAACAGTATAATATGTATTTTAAAAATTATACTTCTGTAGTTTCCTTCTTTTTAGATATATATCAAAAAAGTCTGCATCGTGGCATTACCTATTTTCCATCTTGCTACAAGGCCTAGCAGAGAAATGGAAATGTATAAAGTGTATGTCTTTCTAGATAATTGCTATTTTTGGAGTTTAATTTTAAGCTAAAGTTTGAATGTATATTCTAATTCAGCATGGAATTGGAAATTTCTAAAATTCTTTTTAATTCTTTATTAATTGCTAATATAGCTAAAATGGTGAAGACTTCTCTAACACAAAACATGTATGCCTTTTATAATTTTCCAGGAAATAATAGAAGTGAGTTAAAAAACTGACCACTCATCAGCCTAAATCAGATCATAATTAATAAATCACTGCAAAACTAAACTTTAAGAAATGCCCATGGGATTATTTATATGCAGATAATTTATTTCTCTCAAGAGCATCTATGGTTTCGATTAGGCTTATTAAAATGCTGATTAACTATTCTGACCTCTACTTATTTACCAAATGGTATATTTCCTGAGGATTGTTCTAATTTGAAATTTTGTTATTAAAAAACTGAGTAAAAAAAAAAAATCCAAGCTCCAATTACAGAAATTGATTTACATAACAGAGTCGTATTTATCCAAAAGATGTGTAATGAAAATGTCTGGAAAACAGTATGGAGGTTCCTCAAAAAGTTGAAAATAGAGCTATCATATGACTCAGCAATTGCACTACTGGTATCTAGCCCAAAGATACAAATGTAATGATACCAAGGGGTACGTGCACCCCAATGTTTATAGCAGCAGTGTCCACAATAGCTAAACTGTGGAAAGAGCCAAGATGTCCATCGACACATGAACGGATAGAAGAATGTGGTATATATATACAATGGAATATTATGCAGCCATCAAAAGGAATGAGATCTTGCCATTTGCAACGACATGGATGGAACTGGAGGGTATTATGCTGAGCGAAATAAGTCAATCAGAGAAAGACATGTATCATATGATCTCACTGATATGAGGAATTCTTAATCTCAGGAAACAGACTAAGGGTTGCTGGAGTGGTGGGGGGTGGGAGGGATGGGGTGGCTGGGTGATAGACATTGGGGAGGGTATGTGCTATGGTGAGCGCTATGAATTGTGTAAGACTGTTGAATCACAGACCTGTACTTCTGAAACAAATAATACATTATATGTTAAAAAAAAAAAAAGAAGAAGATAGCAGGAAGGGAAAAATGAAGGGGGCGGAAATCGGAGGGGGAGATGAACCATGAGAGACTATGGACTCTGAGAAACAAAGGTTCTAGAGGGGAGGGGCATGGGGGGATGGGTTAGCCTGGTGATGGGTATTAAAGAGGGCACGTTCTGCATGGAGCACTGGGTGTTATACGCAAACAATGAATCATGTAACACTACATCAAAAACTAATGATGTAATGTATGGTGATTAACATAATAAAAATAAATAAATAAAAGCTATAAAAATGAAAAAAATATGTCATGAACTCTATAGAACTCATAGCTATGAAACAGCTATCTTATAAAATATTTTAATTTTTGATTTCTAAAATAAGTATATTATGGTGAGAAAACAGGATCTGTGTAAGTTCGTCTCAAACTTTAATGTATGTATACATAGAAGAATAAACTTTTAATAGACTCTGCTTCTTCTTAAAATGGTATTTAATTATAGATAGCTATATGTTGCTTCCTTAAAGAAGCTATTACCAGATTCTCTATTATATTTAAAATAGTGAGAATGTCAATTGTGTTTTTAATGAAATACACAAATTAATATTTATCATTTATTAGATGTTTATTAAATGTTTATTAAAATCAATAAATGTATACCTTTAAAATTACAATTTTTAAGATGTGTTAAAGTTCATGCAACTAGTTACATTACCTTCACAAGAAAAAGCTCCTGTCTGGGATCAAGCAAAATCTATCCATTTTTCATGTTCTTTTTAATTTTTAACATTTGTATTACTTTCGTGTTTTAGGAAATTTCTAGAAGGAGTAAGTCATCCAGCCTGTATATATTTTTAGACTATCTTCATCTTGGGTCAAAAGAATCCTCCCTGATACCATCTATCATCAGATAGTTTGTATTGGGTGGGGAGGGTAAAGCCATAGCCTCAAAGTAATGAAGTATGCTCATGACCTGAGCCAAAACCAAGAGTTGGTTGCTTAACGACTGCACCCAGGTGCCCTAGGAATTTTCTTTCTTGTTCATTTCCTTGTCCACTCTACTAGTTTGCTAGGGCTGACTTAACAATGTAACACAGACTGGTTGGCTTAAAACACAGAAATTTATTTTCTTACAATTCTGGCATCTGATGTCCAAGATCAAGAGGTCAGGAGGGTTGGTTTCTTCTAAGGGTCTCTCTAATTGACTTATAGATGTTTGTCTTCTTCTGGTGTCTTAATGTGATTTTCTCTCAGTCTGTGTCCTCATCTCTTCTTATAAGGGTATCAGTCATATTGGATTTGGTCTCCTGTATATAACCTCATTTTACCTTAATTACTTTTTTAAACACCCTAACTCCAAATCAGTCACATATGAAATTTGGAAGACACAATTCATAATATCCCTTTCTTATCTGTAAACCAAAAGAAGTCTACCTCCAGATAATAATCAGAAAAATGCTAGGAATATACTCACACTAAGGAAAAGCATGGACATGAATTTTGAAGTAAAGCTAAATATTAAAATATGAAAAAACTTTAAGGCCAGTCTTAGAAAGAGACCAAAAGCCATTTTCAGAACCTTCACAGAACTTTCCCTTATCAGACGCTAGTATTATATATAAATATAAATCCCTTTCTTGGTCAAGATTGTGGCTTTTTAAACTTATGGTTAATTATTAGCATTATAAATTTTTTCCCTATTTTTCACTATATATAAGCCCCAAAGGTGGAATATAAGTTTATGTTATAAAATTAACATACCATAAATTTAAAAGCCTTCTGCATGATTTTTTGTGAAAAGAGATTATATGGGAAATCCCTATACTGAAGATTTGAAAATTCATGCAAAGGGTAGAAAAATAGCCATTATTATATTTTATGATGAAGACAACCCATCTGAGTCTTCCCTCCTGTTTTTTTTGTAATCACTAAGCATTTAGTGTCTCATCTTAGATAAATGGCTATGGGGGAACTCAGATCAGAACCTAAGGTTAGGAGCTCTATTCAAGAAGCTTAGGATCTTTGACATCTCCTGCAGTTAACTATGTGACAGTTACTTTATGAAAAATGTTGAGTTGAAATGAAAGTCTGCCTATGTATTTTTTTTATTTCCAAAGCTATATCACAATAGAACTGTTACATAACCTGGACTGGATCGCCCGATGCAAGAACCAAGCGGCACTTGGAGAACTTGGAGGATAGGAGGTTTAACACCGGCGGGCTCAGAGGAGAGTGGTCTCCAAAGGTCTGAGCCCCGAGCACAAACAAAGGGGAAAATTTATACACTTCTACTTCTGTGTACTTGGCACTTTTGACGCGTGCTCGAAGCTGGGCAGGGAGAAGAACCCGGATTGGTGCACGCGGGAAGCAGAGCAGGAGAAGAACCTGGAAGAGCCCCGGGGCAAGGACTGGGACTCTCTCGCTGGCTTGGTTGGCCATCTTAGGACACAGATTTTCCTCATCAGAACTGCTTAAAAAATTTACTGTTTTGCCACTTGACATGTTACAGATTGTATAGTCCAGAGAGAATATCAAATAAATGTGGAATTTGGTTTGGAGCTGAGAATTTAACTCAAGCAGTGCCAATTCGTTTTCTTATGAGTTGATTTCATCTTTCTTTCAAATTGTAGCCTGAGAAGATGGAGGGTCAAAGTTGTCAATAGCAGTTTTCCCATTATATAGAGAGAGAGTTCACTTTTGAATATGGCCAATATATAGAGGGAAATAGAGTCAGAAGATAGAGAAATAATTACTGGACTGCATCATCCCTGGATCCAGCTATGCCTAAATTAGATTCATAAATGAACTGCCAGGTTTTATAAGCCATGAAAACTCTAGATATGCTTTTAATTGAATTGGTTTAATTTTTTTTTAATTGAAGTCAACCAGGTCTTAATATAGTAGTTTTGTCATCTCGTGATTTAAAAGAATTGAGATGTAAAGGAGTGAATGAGAATGAAAAGCATAAGAGAAATTAACACCGAAAATTTTTATTTCTCTTGTGAGGTGGAATCATATGAGAATGTATAAATTTTTATTTTTTAATGTTCAAAATGGCTTTAGGAATGCATGCTATCGAGAGACAGAAACTATATTAATAAGAATTATTACAAAGCTAATACATTCTTGAGATTTATACTTATCATTAACCATTTTAAATACCCTAACATCCAAAGAAGTAGTAGAACATTGTAATATGACATTATGAAAACATGATGAGCAGGGAAATATCCATGGAAATATGTTTTATAAACCAATTCCTAAATTCAGCCTATCTGAATTGATTTAAATATAAATTTTAATGTAGTTAATGTGGTGATCTGTGATCTCCCTCTTTGCAATTGCTAACTATAGCTCATGTAATATTATCAGTCTTAAGACAATCATTTATCCATGCTAAATAGTTCTGAATCAAAGGAATATTTACTGGATGGGAGAAATCTCTATATGAGCCTGCAGAATGCAGCATCAACCTGTCAACTGCCTGAATTCTTTATTGGTAATTCTTTGCTATGTAAAGCTGCTGCTGCTTCTTCTTTTTTTTTAATCCTAATCACATTTAGTGAGCAAATAACTAGAAATAATCATTTAGGACTCCATTCATCAGAACATTATTATTTTACATCAACTAAGCCTTTATGAGATAGCTGAATTTCTTTGGGGAATAAATACTGTTTACTATTTCCCTTTGCTATGCGACTAATAGAAAGTTTTAGGTCTATCTCAGTGCTAAAGCCCACAATGAACACTAAGCTATTAGCAGATTTTAATGAACACATCATTATCTGAGCAATGAAACATTGAAAACCAGACACCAGAGCAGTCGTGTGTTTGAATCAACAAATAAAACAGAAGAGTTAAGATTTAAATGATGTGCTTAAACAACTCAAAGTAGAACTATTTTAGACAAATTACAAAATTGGATTCTTCTGGGGAACATAAGTCTGGTATATAGTTATGGATCTGAAATTAACTCCATGAAGAGTTCTTCAGAATACAATTTTTTAATTTAACAGAAATAGAGAGTAGTGTTAATATTAAGGGTGTGCAATAGTAAGAGCTAAGACTTTCGAATTCTTGACACAGAGATAACAGAGATAAGTAATATCTCTAGCAATTGGAGATTGTGTGACCCTGATAAATGACATGATTTACATTTATAAATATCCATAAGTTTTTTTCAACTATAATTTCAAAATTATATTAGAACTAAAATCACAGGTCTAAAAAAAAAAAAAAAGATAAATTTAAATAGCCAAAGGGGAAATGGAAAAAAAAATAAATGTAAAAATGTACTTATTTTAATGTTATAAAAATTAGGGTACTTTCAAGTGTTAGTGATTTTTTTTTTTTAGTGCTCTTTATTTATTTATTTATTATTTATTTATTTATTTTTTAGGGATTTTATTTATTTGAGTGGGAGTGTGAGAGAGAGAGGGATCACAAGCAGGAGGGAGGGGTACAGGGAGAAGCAGGCTCCCCACTGAGCAGGGAGCTGGATGTGGAACTCCATCCCAGGACCCTGTGATCAAAACCTGAGCCGAAAGCAGACATTTAACTGACTGAGCCACCCAGGCGCCCCTAGTGCTCTCTTTTTATTAGTGTTATGATTGTCATTATTTACATTATGAAGTGAAAAAAGGCATGATGTTGAGGTGGATAAGTTAAATTATTATCTCCATGTTCTTAAATTCTTTAAAAGAAACTGCTTGCTATTCTTTATTTAAAATATATATTTTAAAATATTTTATGGAGTCTGCCAAAATAAAGGCAATATTATAATACCTGAGTGTTACAGTTAAAATAATTGAAATAATAATATTGAAAATATTATCTTATGAAGTAATGATGATTTGGGGATAAAAAGAGTGGGGATAATTATGGCTTACTGATTTTAAAGTACCATGAGTAAGGACATATTTTTATATTTTTAAAAGTGAAAATGTACTGGAGATCTTCAAGAAAATATTTTGGTAATATTATATATAGGATTGTTTAAAAACAATAAAAAGAAACTTGTTTTCAGAAATAGGGAGAACTAGATAAAGAACACTTTCAGTATAAAACATTTAAAAATTATAAACAAATTTATAATTGTGTGTGTATGGGTGTGCACAGGTGTATGTGTATACTCAGACAGAATTTACTTTGAGTTTTGGATGGGCAGGGATGCAGGGCATTCTTCAAATATGCTAAAACTAATGAGTAAAAATTTGATGAGAAACACGGTATGTACATAGTTTCAAAGTATCTCCCTTTTAACTAAAGAGGAAAACAATATCTTTCAGTGGAGAAATCTGATGGAAAGTGATCAAAGTTCAAGTAAACAATGGGATAAATCAACATCATGTATCTCCTAATGGGATCCTTTGAGAAGGACACAGCATAACATAGTATTTCTGCTGAGAGTGTATAATCTGAATCAAATTGCATGTGTGTGTATGTGTGTGTCAGATAGATTAAAATTGAGGTAGATTACACAAAGTAAGTGGCTGTACTCATACAAAAAATTCATGAAAGACAAAGAAAGGCTGATGAATAATTCCAGAAGACATAATTAAATGACTTCTAGAAATAGATCATGGAGAGGAAGACAGGGAATGAATAAATTGCTAAAAAAGATTTTCTTGAGATAATTGATAAAATTTGACTAAAGTCCATGTATTTGAAAAAGTATTGTATATAGTTTAATATCCAGATTAATTTATTACAGTTTTATAATTAAGTGTTCTCCGTCTTTGGAAATCTAGAAGTATTAAGGGGCAAAGCACTATATGCCTACAAGTTTTCTCTCATTTCTTTCTTTTCAGAAGAAAACATGTTTGTATGTGTGTGTAAGTGTTCATGTTGAGACTGTTACTGGGAATGCACAGATATACAGGTACTCTAAGTATACTGGTGGGAGTGAAAACTAGACTTTAGCAGTATGTTTAAAAGCTTACATAAATTTGCATTTAGTGTGAGTTAGCAATTTTCCTCCCAGGAATTTATTCTAGGAAAGCTATCATCAAAAAGATAGAGATGAACTAATGAGAACATTTGTAGTAGGCAGAATTCTAAGTTGACCCACAATCAGGTATAACCTCCTCCCCTTGAATGTGGGTGAAACCTGTAACTATGATGAAATATCATTTTGTGATTATGTTAAATTGCGTGGAATGGGGAGATTATCTGGAATGAGCCTAACCTAATCAAGTGAGCTCTTTGAAAGCAGAGGTTTTTTTGTGTGTGGTTGGTTTTTTGTTTTTTGTTTTGTTTTTTTTTGTCCTGACTGGTCACACTCACACTTAGTGACCTAGAAGAAAACAAAACATGTGAACATGGGGACTATGTGGCAAGAACCTAAGGGCGGCGTCGAGAAGATAAAAATGTTCCCTGGCCAATAGGAAAATGGGACTTCAGTCCTACAGCCACAAGGAAATGAATTCTGCCAACAACCAGTGAACATGGAAAAGGACTCTTATTCAGATAAGAACTGAATCCCCAGTATCATTTTTTATAGCAAGTAACTGGAAACCATCTATATGACTAGCTATAAAGACCAGGTAAGCAAAGTACAACATGGTATATGGTAATTATATGGTATATGGTTGCAAAATTGATATACAGCCTACATGAGAGCTTGTTATAAAATTCTGCATGTGTGCTGTGCATATTTTTAACATACATTCATGTGTTTTTATATTGCATATTGTTATGTGTTGAATTATACCTCTCAAAAGAGATATTTGAAGGCCTAACCCCCAGTACCCCAGAATGTAAACTTATTTGGAAATAGGATCTTTGGCAGATATATTCAAGTTAAGATGAAGTCATTAGAGGGGTCCCCAATCCAATATGACTGGTGTCCTTATAAAAAAAGGAGAATTTGAACTCAGAAACAGACACAAACTGAAAGAAGATCATGGTAAGACATGAAAACCACTGTCTATAAGCCAAAGAATGCCTGAGGCTACCAGAAGCTGTGAGGTACGGGTTTCCTTGGCAGTTCCCAGCAAGAACCAACCCTGCCAACATCTTGCTTTTGGATTTCTAGTCCCCAAAACTGAGACAATAAATTTCTGTAGGGTAAGCCACCCAGTCTGTGGTACTTTGTTATGGGAGCCAACAAACTAATATGCATCCTTATATGCTCATGTTAATGGAATGGCAACAAAACTTAACAAGCAATATTTTAGTTGTTGGAGATTTATTTAGTTGTGTTCTGAAAATGAAATTGTATTTGATAATGTTTGATCTATTAACGTGGCAATTTCATATCCTTCATCCTTGTAATCTTTTATAATTTTTGTACTCAATTTTTGAGATATTCATAATAAATATCTATCACAGCTAAATACATTCAATAATAATGGCAAAAAGCTGATAACTCTTTTCAAATCAGCAGAAGTTGGGAGTTATTTATATTCTTACAGATGTTAAATAAAGGTTAATAACTAACTTATAAAGTCATTTCCTTTCTTATATTCCATTTTCTGCATTCAGTCTCATAACTACCTTGTGACATTTCATAGTTTATACATTATTTGTATAAATGTCAGGTTTTAAGTTGAAATATTAGACACAGACATGACTAAAAATAGCAGTTTTCTTTTTCTACTGGAGCAAAATAATTAATGGGAGATTAATATTGAAGAGTGAGAATATGCACTGAAATTTTCTTATAGATATACTTCAATTCATTGTCTAATAAATTAATGAAAGCTCTCACTTGTGCAAAGAATATTCATACCTGCACACATTGATGTTGATTCAATGATTCAGTAAAAGCTAAAAATTTGCTAAGGAACATGCTAGTAGTATCCAGTGGACAAGACAGACATCAGACTATTATAAAAATATATGGTTAGCATTATGATGGAAAACTTACATGAATTATGTGGAACTAACCCAGTCAAAGGTGAGAAAATCTCCCCTGAGAAAGTGATTTGTAAGGTGAAGTCTTCTGATTTATGCAGGAGAAGTAGAAATGAGCAGCAGAGGAGGTTGGGGGTTGGGCTGTATAGAATGTTGATTAAAAATAGAACATATATCACCGGACAAAGTTCTGCGATCTCGGTTAAACACCCAAAAAATGGTTATGATGCCATTGTCTGTTAAATACATGATTTCTTTTGATATCAATCTTGATTTTTTTTAGAAATACTTTTCAAATCTGCATTTTCTGTCAAGAATAAATCTCATTAACTGCTCCACTCCAAACAGCCACTTCTGTCACTGCAAATTTATATAGGGACAGCTATACATTATTAACAAGCTATGAAAAGTCACTGGCTAAATGTCATCAAAGCTGAGATATAGCTGCACCTTGGGATTCATATAGCACACAGTTTAGTTTTAATCATCTGGGACCACAAGATGTCTTGACATTTGAGCAGCAACTTTTTTCTCCTTAACTTGCACTGGAATCAGACCTCTATTATCTCAGCCATAATTTTCAGTTTAAACTGTGATTGAAAGTTTTACCTTTTAAATGAAAAACGTGAAAAAAATCGATCCATCAAAGACCTTATCGTTCATTTAATCAATGCTCACCTGCAGCTTTCTCCTTCCTTCCCCCCTCCCCAAAAAGAAGTAAGCAAGGGCAGCTATAAAATTCCAGGATCTTTAGAGCTGCCAGAAGTTTTTTGACCCAACTACCTTTCTGTTACATTAATACCTACAAGAAATGACCTTGTTGGGGTGCCTGGGTGGCTCAGTTGGTTAAGCGACTGCCTTCGGCTCAGGTCATGATCCTGGAGTCCCTGGATCGAGTCCCGCATCGGGCTCCCTGCTCGGCAGGGAGCCTGCTTCTCCCTCTGACACTCCCCCCTCTCATGTGCTCTCTCTCTCTCATTCTCTCTGTCTCAAATAAATAAATAAAATCTTTAAAAAAAAAAAAAAAAAAAAAAAAAAGAAATGACCTTGTTGAACAGCATTAAGATAGGTGATTGATTTTACTGTGGTGTTTTTTTTATTTTGATAAGTTTTCACACTTCAAAAATATGCATTTGAATCTTTTTCTACTCATGGTCTAATAATATCCTCAGAACATCAATCTATGGTGGCCACAAAATATCCAAATTTAAAATTCATTAACAATATTTAATTTTAAATATTTAGTACATGATATTTTGAATTGAAATTTTATTGAGATCTATCACTTTAGTCTCTTATTGTGGACCAGTCATGACAGCAATATAAAGAAAACATGAATTTTAAAATTAATAATAATCAGAAAAAATATAAAAATCAGTAAGGAAATTATAGTCACCAATAAAATTATACCAAATATAATGGATTGGGGCACCTGGGTGGTTCAATCAGTTCAGCGTTGGACTCTTGGTTTTAGCTCAGATCATGATTTTAGGGTCATGATCTCAGAGTCTTGAGATGGAGCCCTGCCGTGTCAGGGCTCCAGGCTCAGCTCTGAGTCTTTCTCTCTCTCCCCCTTTGCCCCTCCCCCTGCTTGCCTGCACCTGTGCTCTTTCTCTCTAAAATAAATCAATAAAATCTTAAAAAAAAAAAACCCAACCAAACCAAACAAAAACAAAAAATAAATATAACTTGGGTTAATAAAAATGCATTGCATAACTTGTGGGAAAACATATATGCCTCATGTCTTTTGTAATTTTATTATATGTATAAGGCAGCAAGCTATAGATGAGCAATTATTAGAAATAACTACCTTGTTCCTCTATTTCCAAATTATCAGGACATAGATGTATTTAGACATAAACTTTACTTTGCTCCTTGGGTAATTTCATCTTAAAAAGGCAACACAAAAATAACTATAGTCTCACCATAAAATTTAAACATGCCATAGGGAGGAATAATCAGGGACTCAATAGTCTAGAAATACCGAGATTCTGCAACTGAAATAAAGAAGATATCCTCTGTACAGAGAGGATCTAGGAATATAACTTTGCCATTCTATTAATACCCTGCAAGAGTGGTTTTATTTTTTGCAACTTAAACTTAAAAAAAGAAAAAGACTAATGGTCAAATTAATAGGCTTACTATAGGTATCTATCAGTTGGCTCCTATTTTATTTTTAAATATGCTAAAGTCAGTTATAATTAGCATAATAAATTTATATGTGGAAATGAAAGGTGATGATGGAGTATAAAACCAGCACATTGTTTCTTAACTGTTCTAAGAATGTTGACACTTAAAAGTATAAGTTTACAGTATTTTCATTTTTTATTTTGTCAGGAAATACATGTAATGAGAAGTTGCCTATGGTTGTCTTTAGCTCTTTGACAAGTTGAAAGCACTGCTTTTATGTGTGCTTCTCTTTCCCCTCCTTTATTTATTGAACAATATTCAAGTAATATCTGTCTGTTGCCTATAGTATAAGACCCTGTAGTAGGTTCTATACAATGATGAATAACATAGACAAGATACTTGCAGAGATCATAATAAAATAGGGAAAGAAAAACAAGAATCACACAAAACTATAAATGCCACCATATTCTATGAAGGTGTCTAATGGGAGAGAAGACCAAGTTTGCTCAGTGGTGAGAGGTGAGGAGAGTAGATTTCCCTATACCTGTCCTTTTGAGAATGAGTAGAGGAACAATTAACCCGCAAGAAAAGGCTTAACTGAGGCACACCATGGTATTTAGTCAACTACCCCTACAGGTTTGGCTGGTTGACGAAAGAAATGCTATGTTTTGGGAATCTTTCCAGAATCTGGGTGTCTCAGTTGGGATGCTCCAGAAACATCCTGAGAAGTTTCAGTGGAAGTGGTTTTGGGGAGATGTATAAAAACACCTAAAGTTGAGTAAGTTGGTGGGGGGAAAAGACAGCAGGAAATGAATTTTGTATTATTAAGTCATTTATTGAAGCCAATGATTAGTTTATTCTCCTGGGGAAACTCTGGTGAACCATGAAAAACCTACTTCAGGATTATGTAATCTGACAGGATGAGGAGGTTAAGGGATTGACACCCCAATTTCCGTCAGTTATTGTTATGGGGTGCACCCTGGATTGGGAAGATGCTGAGAAGAGCAAGAGCATTAATTCCCCAGAATTTCTATTCTGTTTCACAGGAAGAAAGTATCTGCAAGCCCTCAGGCTCATAGACACAGATAATAGGCAGCTGGAAGATGGCTATGGCAAGTAAAAATGATAAGATCATAGCTGTGTCAGTGGGATACGGAAGGCATCTGGTAGAGTGAGCTAAAATTATTTGCATTTGTTAAGACTATTAATTAGAAGTCACAGACTTGGTTGGTTAGTAGATTTTTACCCAGTAGAGATACAAATAATTTCTGTTCAGTGGAAATAAGTAACTCTAAACCTTTATAAACTATCCTTTATTATTCTGTAGGACAGTGGCCAGATTTGTATCTAGTTCATCATGTTATTCTCAAATGTATTTATTAAACTGCCCATAAATATATCATTCTTCAAATGCTCTACAAACCAGTCCTAATATCTTCTGGGTTTGTTCATTAATTACTAAGTTGAATAAAGTATTTTACACTTGTTTATATCATATTTACTTGACAAACCTACTTATACTTTAAAAAAATACAATTTAATTAGTCTGTGGCACATATTAGGCACTCTGTGTATTATCAAATTTAAGTCTCAGAATAATACATGGAGATAGGTATTATTCTTATTTTATAAATGAGAACAATGGCATGTTAGTAAGGTTAAATAATTTGCCAAATAATAGATTTGGATTAAGACCCAGGGAATTCTGACTTGAAAGCCTTTTGCTATACTCTCTTCATGTTTTGAGAAAAAGTGCTCTAGACATTTTCTGATAGGAGCAGAGATTTCTTCCACCTAAAAGTGCAACTACAAGGTAACTGTGCACATACAGGCCAGAAGAATAGCCCTTGACTTAAGAGAGTCAGATTTTTTTTAATTTTTAAAAGAATAAATTAGGGCATGAAAAAATGATGATTTTCCCAAGGAGATAGTAGAACTGGGCTCCCTAAAGTTACTAATCTTGCTGAAAATTCAAAAATCACAAAAAATTTAGTAGTAATTATATATACTTGTAAAACAAAAGAAAACATATTCAGATAAAATATAACCATCATTAATATGGGGGAATTTTTCAATTTTTATTCTCATTAAGTCACATAATAGTCCAAGTGAAGAAGTCTTTAACTGGATACCACTTCATGTGGCAACACCATTAATTGGTCAGTTAAATTTTTCAAAGTGTTGATAAGTGAATTGGTCATTGTGAACTCAGTTATGCTGCTTGATCAAATAATTTCCAAATCTCAGGATGCTTAAAATAACACTTATTTCTTGCTTATGAGATAAGTCCATCAAAGGTCTACCAAGGCTGAACTCCTTCATCAATGTCCTCACTCTGGACTCAGCCTGATGGAACAGACATCATCTGGAGCATTACCAATGACCATATTAGCAAAAGACGTGAGAGCTTCAGTTTCACAGCAGCATTTAATCTTTCTTCTCCCAAAGAGACATCATTTCTAGTCAAATTCATTAGCCAAAGATATTGACTCTGCTCCACCCAAACAGAAGTACAGTCATACCATGTGTCTCAAAAAGAGGAGAACTGGAATATCTGGCAAAAAGAACTAATGAGTACCACAACATAAAATGAAGTGGATACCTATACCTATATTTTTTTCTATAATCTATATATATTACTGTGTCTATTTCTCTATAGGTCTGTGAAAAAATACACAGGAAAAATTTTAACTTTGCATATATATGTAGCTGAGAATGTAGGAACAGGATATAGCTGTGATAAAATATAAATTTTTAAAGTTTTCATGAATGACACACTATTTTTTTTCTGAAACTTTGTCCATTTTAATAATGTTCTGGCATTTATAAAGTACTGCACTTGGGGCTTTCAAATAATTAATTAGTAAATTCATAAATATGCTTTTTAAATAGTGAAATAGTCTTGTGGATAAAGGAGGAATAAACTGAGGAAAAAAATGAAAGGGTAAGGAAGAGATGGCAAAAGCAAAACATAATTAAATTATAGTAAGTGCTTTGTGTAAGGGATTTATCCAAAATTGGATTTCAAGCTATTATAGTCCAAATCAAATTTAGCTTTGCTTGGCTCAAAGAAGTTTTTTTTTTCCCCTTTAGCCTATATTTCAGGTTCCAGATTTTATATAAATTTAGCCTCAGAGCAATAGCTCTAGTCACTATCAATATTGTCATTCTCTGCTCTTTGGATGCTTCAAAATTATTCCAAAAGCACACTTATATTATCTTTAAATGTCTTAAATTAATGAGTCTGTTAATTAATTGTATACAGGAATTTAAAGCAAATTTAGAAATCATCATTTTACTGACGTAAGAAACCCACTTAACATCTTCATGCTTTAATTTACCTAATTATCATCACCCTTTTTTCTCTCCCAAGAGACTTTTTATTTTTGCTCATTTTTATGTCAGTCTCTATTGCTCAAAGGAAGCTATGCCTTACGGCTTGTTAAAGTTAGGCCACCAGTCTTTACATATTCGCTAACATTTCATATATTCAAGTCTTCCCTTTCTAAAGAGACTACCCTGATTCCCTTACCAATGGCCCTATAAATGGTTTCCCTTCACCATAATTTGTTCAAATAATCTGTACTCATTGCTTTCATTTAAAATTTTCCACTTACTCCTCAATCTGTAACAACTTTTACCTGTAATGCTTAGTTGAAATTACTCTAATAACCAAATCTAATGATTACAAAATTCAAGACTCTCTCTAAATCCCAACTTCTTTTGGAGATTTGAGGCAACAGATCAATTACTTCTTGAAATTCAGTCCTCCCACTAGCTTCCATGATGTGCCATTACAGTCTTTTACTACTTATTTTTTCCCACTGTTTCCAGGTTCAATCACCCAATTCTTAAATGTTGTTCCATTGTGCTCTAGGGTCTGTTGTCTTCTTCTTATCTACAAGTTCTTGTTAAGTAATACTATTTCCAAGTAAATGTCATTTGTACCCAACATGACAATGTTTCCAACCTTGTGTTTTCCATTCCTATTGCCCTCACTGAATTAGACCTACATGTTCTGTTGCCACTTAGTTCTCCCCCATGCATGGCGTACAGACACCTCAAACTGAACTTAGATAAAACCAAGCTATTTATCCTACCCTCTCCCCAGCTTAATTCCATCTATTCAATAGGCTATATAAAATGACTTTTTTTTCTTATTTCTCCCTGATTCATCAAGTCCTTTGAGGGTGTCTGAAATATTTCTCAAACCTTTACAACTCTACCATACTTACTACTCTCCCTTAGAACACATTAAACTTTTAAATTTTTCCCCAGCTTTCTGTTCCTCCATTCTAATTTTCATCATCTACATTTTATTTTTCTAAATCCTAGACTGTATTATGTCACTCCTTTTCTTTATGGGAAAAAAAGTTTCTGATGTCTTCCCTTTCATGAGAAATCAGCATTACATATACTCCTAGAACTCTAAACTGTAAACTGAGTATGCTAGATTAGATGTCATCATCCATGGAAGGATCATGGCTGGAATGTGGATCCCCTGACTTCTAAACCCATTTGATCTCACTTTGTAAGATGAATTGTATATATTTAGGCTAAATTTATCATGAATTGTTTAGTGTCATAAGACAGTATGCATTATCTGTCACATAGTGCTGCTGACTCATTCCTAGGCACAATCCCCCCCCCCCCCATCCTTCCCATCCTCTTATCTTTTCTACAGTAGGAATTTTATCAGGTCAAGATAGAGAATATCTACAGCTCATTCTGGAGAGAGAGACCTGGATCCAGGTCACTTAATCTTATTCATGTACTGCTTACCTCAAAATAGTATTCTCTACAAATTAGAAAATTATTCCTTGCTCTTGTCTAGATCCTAAGTGGTAGCACTGATGAGATGGGACACAGATGAAATAGATACAGTGGCTGAACTGTAACTAGTGAGATATTTATTAGAGAAGCTGGTAGGTAGGAAGAAAGACAAATCATAGCTAAGGAAAAATACAAATGTAACACATAAGGAATCAGTGCTAAATATTATTTTGCAGCATGAGACAGAGCCCAGAATTAGATACCAAGAAAAGAGTCGGACAAGAAAAAATTATGGAACAGTTAGAAGGCAGAATAGAAAAGAATGGAGACATAGTTTAGTATGGAAGGCCAGGAATGATTCGAGTATTGAAAGACCAGTTTCTTTTATTGTGAAAAATAAGCCCTGGACATTATCCTTTCTTATTTATTTGTGTTTTTCCCTATTCATGTCTGCACTGGTTGATATTACTAAAAGTTTTAGTAGATAATGTAGCTGTGAGTATATAAGTAAAGTTTTTTTTAATTTTCCTTGCCTAGGTTGAGAAGCACACCTAATTCTATAAAAGCAAGAAGAAATGTTTGAAATAATGAAGAAGTACAATATAGGGGAAAGAGCATTCTTTGGAAAAAGGCACTACCTATATCAGTGACATTCAAGTGGAAGTGACTCTGTCCCCCCAGGGAATATCTGGCAATGTCTGGAATCATTTTAGGTTATATCAATTGAGGAAATAGAAACCAGCGACCCTGGAAAGAAATCTTAAAATGCATAGGACATCCCTCCACAACAACAAATTAAGTATCAGTAGTGCTGAGGTTGGGAAACCCTAAACTCTATGATAACAGACAATACACCTAGTTTTAACCTAAAGTGGACAGTTAATATCTTTCTTATATGCTTGTGGGTGTTAAAGAAGATAACACATTATAATACATTAAACTAATATTTGCTGCAATAATGTTGAAAATAATAAGTTTCAAAGCCAATAACAAATTTCAATTAAAAATAAACTTGTGATTGACAGGTGGATCAAAAACGAAATTTAAATGTAATCACAGATCCTTCTGAATACAATTAAAATGAGGATAGTAAATATGAAAACTTAAGGAAGGGTAAGTTTATAATCAAGTATAAATTTATATAATAAAAGAAGAATAACTTCAAGCAAAATCAAGTTAAATAAATAATGGATCCAAGGCAAGAAGTCTAAAAAGAAAATTCTGTCAGAGACTAGATAATTAAACAATGAGGATAAACATAGCCATTAATAGATAGAAGGGTTTAAAAAGAGTCACTTTTTAAAATATGTAAGTGTTCTTACTCACAGTGCCCAGGACAAAACTCACAAAAACATGTAACAATCTGATAAATTCAATTAGAAAAAAAAGAGAACAGACTAATGATAAATGAATGGGCTTGTGGTAGGAGTGGGATTAGATGTTAATTGAAATAAATGATGTTTACATTATATGTTAAAAAAAAGAAGATAGCAGGAGGGGAAGAATGAAGGGGGGGAATCGGGGGGCGGGAGACAAACCATGAGAGACGATGGACTCTGAAAAACAAACTGAGGATTTTAGAGGGGAGGGGGTAGGGGGATGGGTTAGCCTGGTGATGGGTATTAAAGAGGGCACGTTCTGCATGGAGCACTGGGTGTTATACGCAAACAATGAATCATGGAACATTACATCAAAAACTAATGATGTATGGTGATTAACATAATAATAATAAAAAAAAGAAAGAAATGATGTTTATCTGGAAAACACATTTTCTTGATAAATAATAACATATTTTTGTAAATGAAAGTGTCACTTTTAACTTTCAACATACTTATTTTGTATTTGTATTACATTAGGTGAAGATTATAGAATACTACTAACATATATCAGAAATGGTAATGTATATTTTTTCATGATTCAAATTGGAATGTCCTTAATGTTTTCTTTGTTAAACTTCACATATTTGTGTTAATATAGAGCAACTTTATTAAGCTGAGGCAGCATCCTTATCTTTCTCATTAGCATATCCAAATGATTTTTAAAAGATTATTTATTTATTTATTTATTTGAGAGAGAGAGAGAGTGAGAGTGCAAGCATGAGTTGGGGGGAGGGGCAGAGGGCGAGGGAGAAGCAGACTCCCAACTGAGTAGGGAGCCAGATCCTGAGATCAGGACCTGAGATGAGGTAGATGCTCAACCAACTGAGCCACCCAGGAGACCCCAAATGATTTTTTACTGTGGATTCTTACCATCGTTATTCATTTATAAAATTTGATAATAGTCTCTACCTCAAAATTTTGCTTAAGAATTAAATGAGTCATTCTACAGAAGATACGTAGAACAGTGCCTGACATATATTAAGCATCAAATGTTTATTAACATAATGCCAGTGTCATTGTCTCTTCAATTTTATTAGTATATTTAAAAATATTAAACCATTATTCTATAGTTGAATTGCTTTTCTTCATGATATTTTAATGTGCAATTAAACTTGATTAAATTTTGACATCTATAATTGTGGGGTGTTTTTGACCACCTTCACGGTTTGGTTCCCAAACTAGATAGCTTTAGAACATAAACCTCTATATCATATATGCTCTAGATCAAGTTATATATGGGAGGTGGCTATTACTAAGTTTGAAATCACTCATGTAAAATTCTCTTGGCTTATGCTTTTGTTGGAGATAATGTTTTAAACTTTTTCATTGTCTTTAAATTTGATATTCTACTGATGTTATTTTTTCCCCTTCAGACAACTTTATTTATATTTTTCCTGAGTATTGAACATTTTCAAGATTTTCAAATATCTAACCTCTTTTTACTTTAATATTACAACCTAAAGGGGTTCACTGATCATCAAGTACAATATATGAAAAAAAGATGTACACTAAAATATGCCATTATGAACGTTCCAATATCTGTGTAGAGAAGAAAATCCTAAACAAATGTGAAAAAAACAAACATGTTAAATAGTTGAAACTAAGAATAACATTTGATTTGCCAATGTAGCAATTCTATCAATATTATGAGGAAAATATTCCCCAAATTGGAAACATTTAATCAAGTGTGATGGTAAGCATATTCTTTGATGTCAAAGATTTAAAAAGAAATCTATCTCCCACGCATCTTTTTTTTTTTCTGGATGCTAATGGAGGAAAGCCAAGAAAAAAAATCACAAGATCAGAAACCAGTCTATCTGGCCTCTGAGATGCTTAAATAATAATAATAATAATAATAATAATAACAACAACAATAATAAATGCACTGGTAGGCTAACAAGTAGTTTAACATTGTGTAGAATTGTGAATGGATAATGGAGGATGTGGAAACAATAATTGTGGAAATAGTAAATGTTCTTAACTCTAGAATCCAGACTGGACTCATTTTAGTGATATTGGAAATAAAACATGCTCTATCAGAAAGGTTAAGATATTAAAATGCTAAAAAAGGTAGAAACTATTTGGTGTGGTAAACATAGGAAAGACAAGCTGTAGAAAAGGAAGAAAAAAATAAAAAAAAAAAAAGGAAAGACGGAATGAAGGAAGGAAGAGAGGAGCTCATAAATAGGGCTTGATTTCTGAGTTTCCTAACAATAGGACCAAAAATCCATCACAGACCAATAGGAAAGTCGTTAACCAACAATATTCTTGGTACATTCTTTATAAGAGTTATATTACAGGTTTATATTATACTATACACCAAAATTAAATCCAAAGAGTTAAACTCAAGTCTAAACTAAAAGGAACAAAACAGAATGAAACAGACCTGGAGACACTGTCCTGTTTTTTTAATGTGGAAGAAGTTTTAATTATAAAAAGCAATAGAAGACATCACAGGGGGGCGGAGCAAGATGGCGGAGGAGTAGGAGACCTGGATTTCGTCTCCTCTCAGGAATCCAGCTGGATAGGGATCAAACCATTCTGAACACCTACAAACTCAACAGGAGATCGAAGAAAAGAATAGCAACAACTCTCTGAACAGAAAAGCGACCACTTTCTGGAAGGTAGGACCTGCGGAGAAGTGAATCCGAGGCGATATTCGGGAGGATAGACGGCGGGGGAGGGGCCTCCGTCAGCCGCTTCTGGCAAGTGATAGAGCCATGCAGCACAAAATCGGAACTTTTAGAAGTCTGCTCCGCTGAGGGACGTCACTCTGGTGGCGAGGTGGGGGGTGGAACCCTCGCGGGACAGTGTGGTCTCAGGACCCTCGGGGTCACAGAAAGACCGGGGGTGCCTGAGTGCGGCAGAGCTCCCAGGTATCGGAGCAGGGAAGCCGGCTGCAGAGACAGAGCCCAGGCGCGGGCTCTCAGCTCGGGGTTGCTATAAACCGTGATCCGCGGCACAGTCGGGCCACTGCTCCTCCAGCAGGGACCCAACAAGCGGCAGATCCGGGGAGACTCACCTTCTTCCCCCGGGAGGAGAGGTGCGGGAGCGCACCGCAGGGATCTGCTGGGTTTGGAGACTCCACACGGGGTCGGGTGCCAGATAGAAAGGCGCGGTCACAGGCCGGGTGAGCGTGGAGTGCGGCCGGAGACCGGGGAGACGGGAGTGACTGACTGCTTTTCTCTGGGGGCTCGCTGAGGAGCGGGACCCCGAGTTCTCGGCTCCGCCGGGGCGGAGACTGGGAGGCCGCCATTTTCACTCTCCGCCTCCAAAGCTGTAGGGAAAGCTTGCAGGGAACAAAAGCTCCGGAGAGCAAACCCGAGCAGATTACTTAGCCCAGAACGGGCAAGGGCGGGGCAATTTTGCCTCCGGCAAAGACATTTGGGAACCATGGCAACAGGCCCCTCCCCCAGAAGATCAGCGAGAACAGCCAGCCAAGACCAAGTTTACCGATCAGTGAGAACGGCAGAACTCCAGCGCTAGGGGAATACTGCACATAGAATTCATGGCTTTTTTACCATGATTCTTTAGTCTTTCAAAGTTAATTATTTTTTTTAACTGTCTTTTTTTCTTTTTTCCTTTTTTCTTTTTTTTTGAATTTTTCTTTTTCCCTTTTTCAACCAACATCTTATCAATCCCTTTTTTAAAAAAAAACATTTTTATTTTTCATTTTTAAAGTCATATTCTATCCCTTCATAGTAGTTACCCGTATTTTTGGCATATATATATAAGTTGTTCTCTCTTTAAAATCTTGAGATAGTTTCTTCTAACAGATCCCAAAATATACTCTAAATCTCTAGTGTATGGTTTTTTTCTACTCCCCTGCCTGATCACATTCTCTCCCTTTTTTCTTTCTTCTTTTTTTTTTTTAATCCTATTCTTTCTTTTTTCAAACAACTTATCAAATCCTTTTTAAAAATTTTTTATAATTTCCATCTTTACAGTCATATTCCATCCCTTCATCATATCAACCCTTATTTTTGTACATATATAAGTTTTTCTTTCTTTAAAATTTTGGGAGGGACTTTCTTTTAACAGACCAAAATACACCCAAAATCTAGTGTGTGGCACTAATCTATAATCCAGCCTGATCATATTTGATCACATTCTGTTTTTGTTTTGTTTTGTTTTGTCCTGCTTTTGTTTGTTTTTATCTTTATCTTTTTCTTTTTTCTTTTTTTCTTTCTTTTTCTTTTTTCTCTCTTTCCCTTTCTTTTCCCACTGCTTCAGGTCTTTTCTGATTTGTTTAGAGTATATTTTCTGGGGACATTGTTACTCTGCTAGCATTTTGTTCTCTCATTAATCTATTCTCCTCTGCACAAAATGACAAGACGGAAAAAATCACCCCAACAAAAAGAACAAGAGGTAGTACCGACTGCCAGGGACCTACTCAATACAGACATTAGTACGATGTCAGATCTAGAGTTCAGAATCATCACTTTAAAGATACTAGCTGGGCTTGAAAAAAACATGGAAGTTATTAGAGAAACCCTTTCTGGAGAAGTAAAAGAACTAAAATCGAACCAAGTAGAAATCAAAAAGGCTATCAATGAGGTGCAATCAAATATGGGGGCGCTAACTGCTAGGATAAATGAGGCAGAAGAAAGAATCAGTGAGATAGAAGACCAAATGATGGAAAATAAAGAAGCTGAGAAAAAGAGAGATAAACAACTACTGGATCACAAGGGCAGAATTCGAGAGATAAACGATACCATAAGACGAAACATTAGAATAATTGGGATCCCAGAAGAAGAAGAAAGAGAGAGAGGGGCAGAAGGTATAATGGAGCAAATTATAGCAGAGAACTTCCCTAATTTGGGGAAGGAAACAGGCATCAAAATCCAGGAAGCACAGAGAACCCCTCTCAAAATCAATAAAAATAGGTCAACACCCCGACATCTAATAGTAAAACTTACGAGTCTCAGAGACAAAGAGAAAATCCTGAAAGCAGCTCGGGAGAAGAGATATGTAACCTACAATGGTAGAAACATTAGATTGGCAACAGACTTATCCACAGAGACCTGGCAGGCCAGAAAGGACTGGCAGGACATATTCAGAGCACTAAATGAGAAAAATATGCAGCCAAGAATACTATATCCAGGTAGGCTGTCATTGAAAATTGAAGGAGAGATAAAAAGCTTCCAGGACAAACAAAAACTAAAGGAATTTGCAAACACGAAACCAGCCCTACAACAAATATTAAAAGGGGTCCTCTAAGCAAAGAGAGAGCCTAAAAGCAACATAGACCAGAAAGGAACACAGACAATATACAGTAACAGTCACTTTACAGGCAATACAATGGCACTGAACTCCTATCTTTCAATAGTTACCCTGAATGTAAATGGGCTAAATGCCCCAATCAAAAGACACAGGCTATCAGATTGGATTAATAAACAAGACCCATCGATATGCTGTCTGCAAGAGACTCATTTTAGACCCAAAGACACCCCCAGATTGAAAGTGAGGGGGTGGAAAACCATTTACCATGCTAATGGACACCAAAAGAAAGCTGGGGTGGCAATCCTTATATCAGACAAATTAGATTTTAAACCAAATACTGTAATAAGAGATGAGGAAGGACACTATATCCTACTTAAAGGGTCTATCCAACAAGAAGATCTAACAATTGTAAATATCTATGCCCCTAACATGGGAGCAGCCAATTATATAAGCCAATTAATAACAAAAGCAAAGAAACACATCGACAACAATACAATAATAGTGGGGGACTTTAACACCCCCCTCACTGAAATGGACAGATCGTCTAAGCAAAAGATCAACAAGGAAATAAAGACTTTAAATGACACACTGGACCAAATGGACTTCACAGACATATTCAGAACATTCCATCCCAAAGTAACGGAATACACATTCTTTTCTAGTGCCCATGGAACATTCTCCAGAATAGATCACATCCTAGGTCATAAATCAGGTCTCAACCAGTACCAGAAGATTGGGATCATCCCCTGCCTATTTTCAGACCACAATGCTTTGAAACTAGAACTCAATCACAAGAGGAAAGTCGGAAAGAACTCAAATACATGGAGGCTAAAGAGCATCCTACTGAAGAATGAATGGGTCAACCAGGAAATTAAAGAAGAATTAAAAAAATTCATGGAAACCAATGAAAATGAAAACACAACTATTCAAAATCTTTGGGATACAGCAAAGGCAGTCCTAAGAGGAAAGTATATAGCAATACAAGCCTTTCTCAAGAAACAAGAAAGGTCTCAAGTACACAACCTAACCCTACACCTAAAGGAGCTGGAGAAAGAACAGCAAATAAAGCCTAAACCCAGCAGGAGAAGAGAAATAATAAAGATCAGAGCAGAAATCAATGAAATAGAAACCAAAAGAACAGTAGAACAGATCAACGAAACTAGGAGCTGGTTCTTTGAAAGAATTAACAAGATTGATAAGCCCCTGGCCAGACTTATCAAAAAGAAAAGAGAAAGGACCCAAATCAACAAAATCATGAATGAAAGAGGAGAAATCACAACCAACACCAAAGAAATACAAACAATTATAAGAACATATTATGAGCAACCCTATGCCAGCAAATTAGATAACCTGGAAGTAATGGATGCATTCCTAGAGATGTATCAACTACCAAAACTGAACCAGGAAGAAATAGAAAACCTGAACAGACCTATAACCACTAAGGAAATAGAAGCAGTCATCAAAATCTCCCAAAACACAAAAGCCCAGGGCCAGATGGCTTCCCAGGGGAATTCTACCAAACATTTCAAGAAGAATTAATACCTATCCTTCTGAAACTGTTCCAAAAAATAGAAATGGAAGGAAAACTTCCAAACTCATTTTATGAGGCCAGCATTACCTTGATCCCAAAACCAGACAAAGACCCCATCAAAAAGGAGAATTACAGACCAATATCCCTGATGAACATGGATGCAAAAATTCTCACCAAAATACTAGCCAATAGGATCCAACAGTACATTAAAAGGATTATTCACCACAACCAAGTCGGATTTATCCCTGGGCTGCAAGGTTGGTTCAACATCTGCAAATCAATCAACGTGATACAATACCTTAACAAAAGAAAGAACAAGAATCATATGATCCTCTCAATAGATGCAGAAAAAGCATTTGACAAAGTACAGCATCCTTTCTTGATCAAAACTCTTCAGAGTATAGGGATAGAGGGTACATACCTCAATATCATAAAAGCCATCTATGAAAAACCTACAGCGAATATCATTCTCAATGGGGAAAAACTGAGAGCTTTCCCCCTAAGGTCAGGAACACGGCAGGGATGTCCACTATCACCACTGCTATTCAACATAGTATTGGAAGTCCTAGCCACAGCAATCAGACAACAAAAAGAAATCAAAGGCATCCAAATCGGCAAAGAAGAAGTCAAACTCTCACTCTTTGCAGATGATATGATACTTTATGTGGAAAATCCCAAAGACTCCACCCCAAAACTGCTAGAACTCATACAGGAATTCAGTCAAGTGGCAGGATATAAAATCAATGCACAGAAGTCAGTGGCATTCCTATACACCAACAACAAGTCAGAAGAAAGAGAAATTAAGGAGTCGATCCCATTTACAATTGCACCCAAAACCATAAGATACCTAGGAATAAATCTAACCAAAGAGGCAAAGGATCTGTACTCAGAAAACTATAAAATACTCATGAAAGAAATTGAGGAAGACACAAAGAAATGGAAAAATGTTCCATGCTCATGGATTGGAAGAACAAATATTGTGAAGATGTCAATCCTACCTAGAGCCATCTACACGTTCAATGCAATCCCCATCAAAATACCATCCACTTTCTTCAAGGAAATGGAACAAATAATCCTAAAATTTGTATGGAACCAGAAAAGACCCCGAATAGCCAGAGGAATGTTGAAAAAGAAAAGCAAAGCTGGTGGCATCACAATTCCAGACTTCCAGCTCTACTACAAAGCTGTCATCATCAAGACAGTATGGTACTGGCACAAAAACAGACACATAGATCAATGGAACAGAATAGAGAGCCCAGAAATGGACCCTCAACTCTATGGTCAACTAATCTTTGACAAAGCAGGAAAGAATGTCCAATGGAAAAAAGACAGTCTCTTCAATAAATGGTGTTGGGAAAATTGGACAGCCACATACAGAAGAATGAAACTGGACCATTTCCTTAACCACACACAAAAATAGACTCCAAATGGTTGAAAGACCTCAATGTGAGACAGGAGTCCATCAAAATCCTAAAGGAGAACACAGGCAGCAACCTCTTCGACCTCAGCCGCAGCAACTTCTTCCTGGAAACATCGCCAAAGGCAAGGGAAGCAAGGGCAAAAATGAACTATTGGGACTTCATCAAGATAAAAAGCTTTTGCAAAGCAAAGGAAACAGTCAACAAAACCAAAAGACAACTGACAGAATGGGAGAAGATATTTGCAAATGACATATCAGAGAAAGGGCTAGTATCCAAAATCTATAAAGAACTCATCAAACTCAACACCCAAAGAACAAAGAATCCAATCAAGAAATGGGCAGAAGACATGAACAGACATTTTTCCAAAGAAGACATCCAAATGGCCAACAGACACATGAAAAAGTGTTCAATATCGGTCGGCATCAGGGAAATCCAAATCAAAACCTCAATGAGATACCACCTCACACCAGTCAGAATGGCTAAAATTAACAAGTCAGGAAATGACAGATGTTGGCGGGGATGCGGAGAAAGGGGAACCCTCCTACACTGTTGGTGGGAATGCAAGCTGGTGCAACCACTCTGGAAAACAGTATGGAGGTTCCTCAAAAAGTTGAAAATAGAGCTACCATATGATCCAGCAATTGCACTACTGGGTATTTACCCCAAAGATACAAAAGTAGGGACCCGAAAGGCTACGTGCACCCCGATGTTTATAGCAGCAATGTCCACAATAGCCAAACTGTGGAAAGAGCCAAGATGTCCATCGACAGATGAATGGATAAAGAAGATGTGGTATATATATACAATGGAATATTATGCAGCCATCAAAAGGAATAAGATCTTGCCATTTGCAACGACGTGGATGGAACTGGAGGGTATTATGCTGAGCGAAATAAGTCAAACAGAGAAAGACGTGTATCATATGACCTCACTGATATGAGGAATTCTTAATCTCAGGAAACAAACTGAGGGTTGCTGGAGTGGGGGGTGGGGTGGGAGGGATGGGGTGACTGGGTGATGGACACTGGGGAGGGTATGTGTTCTGGTAAGCGCTGTGAATTGTGCAAGACTGTTGAATCTCAGATCTGTACCTCTGAAACAAATAATGCAATATATGTTAAGAAAGAAAAAAAGAAGAAGAAGAATGTAGCAGGAGGGGAAGAAGGAAGGGGGGGAAGTCGGAGGGGGAGAAGAACCATGAGAGACGATGGACTCTGAAAAACAAACTGAGGGTTCTAGAGGGGAGGGGTGTGGGAGGATGGGTTAGCCTGGTGATGGGTATTGAGGAGGGCACGTTCTGCATGGAGCACTGGGTGTTATGCACAAACAATGAATCATGGAACACTATATCTAAAACTAATGATGTAATGTATGGGGATTAACATAACAATAAAAAAAAAACTTAAAAAAAAAATCTAAAAAAAAAAAAAGAATGTGTGGTCTGCATTAATATTTAATCATTTACTTTTCTTGCATTTTCTGTTTTATTGCTTCATAAATAAATAGTTTATAAATTTAAAAAAAAAAATAAAAGTCTTGCATTTAAAAAAAAAAAAAAAAAGTTGAAAATAGAGCTACCATATGATCCAGCAATTGCACTCCTGGGTATTTACCCCAAAGATACAAAAGTAGGGACCCGAAAGGCTACGTGCACCCCGATGTTTATAGCAGCAATGTCCACAATAGCCAAACTGTGGAAAGAGCCAAGATGTCCATCGACAGATGAATGGATAAAGAAGATGTGGTATATATATACAATGGAATATTATGCAGCCATCAAAAGGAATAGATCTTGCCATTTGCAACGACGTGGATGGAACTGGAGGGTATTATGCTGAGCGAAATAAGTCAAACAGAGAAAGACATGTATCATATGACCTCACTGATGTGAGGAATTCTTAATCTCAGGAAACAAACTGAGGGTTGCTGGAGTGGGGGGTGGGGTGGGAGGGATGGGGTGACTGGGTGATGGACACTGGGGAGGGTATGTGTTCTGGTAAGCGCTGTGAATTGTGCAAGACTGTTGAATCTCAGATCTGTACCTCTGAAACAAATAATGCAATATATGTTAAGAAAGAAAAAAAGAAGAAGAAGAATGTAGCAGGAGGGGAAGAATGAAGGGGGGGAATCGGAGGGGGAGAAGAACCATGAGAGACAATGGACTCTGAGAAACAAACTGAGGGTTCTAGAGGGGAGGGGTGTGGGAGGATGGGTTAGCCTGGTGATGGGTATTAAAGAGGGCACATTCTGCATGGAGCACTGGGTGTTATGCACAAACAATGAATCATGGAACACTATATCTAAAACTAATGATGTAATGTATGGGGATTAACATAACAATAAAAAAATTAAAAAAAAAGAAGAAGACATCACAAAGAAATGGCTAATAGACTAATCATTTCTTAAAAATGTATAAAAGTCATAAAACAGAAAAATGTCAAATAGATGATTTTGATAGATAGAGGCTCTGTTGCATCAAATGAAAAAGATATCAGGCTTAATTAAGATAATTATAATGTACTACGTTGGTGCATTTGGGTAAAATAAAAAATATATATGCAGATCAAAACATTCTGTGGAAAGACAAACACAATAGGGAGAACCACAGAATGCTTACATACTTGGAACTACAAAACTCATCTGAGGTCAGAGTATTCAACTAATTGACATTATATTTTCAGTAAAGCGGAAACACTCAGGCATAATCCATGTGGCCCTGACAACATGACTTCACCTTCTGATGACTCTGTAACAAGAGGATCCATGAACCATGCAAACATGGGTAATTTAAACTATAATTAGAGGTGGGTTTTAAAAACCAAAACATGTGTTTTAGTTAAATTCATCTCAGTGAAAAGCCCAGGCAGGATTTGGGATGGGACTAACGCTTTGGACCAAGATAAAGACAGAAGGAAAATAAATTGATTACATTAAAAGGGTTAAACAAGCCCTTCCATATGAGTGGATAGAGCTAGAGGTACTTCTTTTGTTTCTCCTGTTCATTTTGTAACAACCAAGTAACAACCAAATTAAGTAGCTTTAAATCCACACTGTCCCACCTGACATCACCTGGGACTGACAAACAGCACGGTCCAGTCTCCAGGTAGACAATGTGAGCTAGCTTTAGCTACCTGTTGCTTATACTTCTCTCATTGCCTCTTGCTCTATACAGAAGTGGGTAGTGGGGTAGATTAGGTAGGGTTAAATAAAATTAAAAGACATAGTAAACTGTATAAAAGTATGCAATAAATGTGACAAGTGTGTGAGATTAAAAAACAAATAAAACCTTCCAAAAAGGGAGTGGAGGACTGAGGTTATAGAAAACTCATAGGAGAAACAATGAAGTCGGTAGGTATATAATATAGATTAAAGTTGCATATTTTAAAATAGTGATGAAATCTTTTGGACTGGATAGGGAAGCAGGGAACTCTTCCTTCATTCTCTTCTTTCTGATTATCAAATTGTCAAAAATATACCACAATAAAACAAAGACAGAATTCTTCATCTGACAGCTCTGGATTTATATTCCATACATACTGGCTGTGAGTTCTTCAGGTCTCAGATTATTCATCATTTGTGAAGATTAAGTAAACTAATACATGAACAGTACTTACACAGACAGATAATCATAAGTACAGCCACCACTGTTCTGATGAAATGTTAACAAGTGTGAGCATTCAAGATGGTGATTTGACAAAAATCTTTAAAACAATAATTCTTTTGAAAGTTTACATTATTTAAGTGAAGTATTCCCTTTCTGGACATATATCTTAACTAAATGATAAGATTTATAAGCAAAGGTATATGTATAAGGAAAATCATCCTAGTGTTATTAAAAGTGATAAAAAATTACTTAAATTGAGGGCATGATATGGAACATCCTTAGAATATGAAACAGTCACTTGAAATCATATTTTTGAAAATGTACTTAAGGTAATGTTAATGAGAAAATGTAGGTCTCAAACTGTATTTCATCTGATTACATTTTTCTTAAAAATAATAATAAGTACATATAGAGAAAAAAAAAATCCTAGGGAGAAATACACCAATATATTAAAATTGGTGATTTGTTGATAATGTGTTTTTTAAGTTTAATCTTTTCTTTGTGCAATTTATCGGTCTTTACCAAGATGCATATGCACGTTTTACAAAAAGAACAGGAACGACAACAATGGCAAAAACACTTAAAAGTTTACTTTAACATAATTGTTTTGATAATGAGGAGTAAAAATAGTATTAGAATCTTCAGTTCTGCATTTGCTTGCTTTTGAATCTATATATTTTATCCTACTTTCCTAATTTTTAGCTTACTGATTCATTATGCTAAACTGCCATAATATATTTCTCAGGATGGTATACTAATCGGACTCTGCCAGTCACTTCTTTTTTTGGCAAACAAATGGTCCAATATTTGCAGTGATGGCATATTTAACATATTTTTTGTTTGTATGTTTTACAAAGGAAAATTGCTTATAAACTGGTTTATATGAAAATTGCTTATAAATTGATTTATTGATTTATATTTATATGTATGGCCCATGTAGGGTTCTGCATTCAGTGGGGAGTCTGCTTGAAGATTCTCTCCCTCTCTCCCTTCTCCCACTCACACATGCTCTGTCTCTAAAATAAATAAATAAATCTTTAAAAATAAATAAATAAAATAAAAATAGTTTCTCTATTAGCACACCCAATTACTTGATGACATCAGACACATGGGAACTTCCCATGATGTCATGATAGCAGAATCCCACCTAGTCACACCAGGGGTGGAGAGAGCAGATGCCACTAGTATCTCCTTCCAAATTGGGAGGCAACATGCAGATGGCACCACTGTGTCTTGCAAGTCTTAGATGGACAGCTATGAAGAACATTCTGTTAAGCTGTTATTTTAAAAGGTTGCTTAGGAACTCATAACCTTTTTTTTTTTTCTATTTTCGTGTCATATTTTATAACTATCTTATATGCTACTAATATTATCTTAAATTTCCCTGAGGAACAATTAGCTTTCTTGTATTTATTGGGAATATTACTATAATATTAAGTGTAGATTCAGCACCCTCAAAATATTATATTTTGTAGAAACACTCAAAATATAAAGTAATTTAAGTATCATTTTAAGAGTTTTACTATTACTAAAAAACTTTATGGTCATTTTATACATGAATGGGTAAATGCATACACAAAGATGTGGTAATGAAAAATGCTCTACAAGGGGGCTGAGTAGATGAGGACCTCAATATAGTCAGCTAAATAGATTTTCTCTGTCGTAGGTAAATACTTTCAGTCAATGGATCTCAAATTTTAGCATGATCACAACATCAGGAGTGCTTTATTAAAATACAGTTTGCTATTTCTCACTCCAAAATTCTTCACTGAATAGGTCTAGGGTTGGACACAAAAATTTGCATTTGTAACAAGTTCTCAAGTAAGGCTGATGCTGTTCTATGGACCACATTTTGAGAACTACTTCTTTAAGTAAAATTTTCTATAGAATGTCTATAAATATTTAAAAAAAACAATATGGATTCAGCAAACATAGTTCATGAATATAGCAACATTAATACACATACAAAAATCAATTATTTTAATGCTATCATGATAAAAAGACTAAAAGAGAATAATGGGTGTTTAAAGGTCAAAATAAAAGAAATCTTATGGAAATTACAGATGAAAGCAAAATCTGTCATAATAACATATTCTATTTGCCTAAAATGTATAGAAAAGTGCTAATTATCTTCAAAATGTACTTCATAAAAAGGCCTTCAAGGGTGTAGAGGTAGGAAAGGATTAAAATAAATATTTACTCTAAATTCTTACCATATCTGTTCCTTTCAACTACTTTTATGTGACAAAACTTACTCCCCTTTCAGTGTTTTCTGTCCCTATTTATGGCACCACCCCACCCAGTCTTCCAGCTAGAACAACAATTATTGAGGACTCATCTTGACTCTGGCCTTCATGTTTTCCCCATTTCAGCTGGAAGAAATCAGTTATTTTGTCTACTGTACTTGATTAAATATATAAGATTGTCTCTTTCCTACTATCATTGCCTATGCTTTTCTATGCCTTTCTCCACACTGAGGGGGAACAGAATTTGCCACCCCAAAATATACTTCTTTGGCATAAGAATCATTTCAGGCTAATTATTTTTGAGAAGATGCAGACACAGAGAAAGCTCTGAAAACTGGGCATAAGTCATCCTTTTGTAAGAGAATTCTACAGTTACGAGTCCAATCTCCATTTGTAAGGGTGTATAACTCTCTATACCAGGAAAAGAAGGTGGATTCTAAACCTCTAGAAACTCTTCTTAATGGAGAAGGCAATGACTTATATCTGCATAAATACTTTATCCTTGTGCACTATCCTTTTCCTGATAACTTCTTATAAACTCCCCCAAATTCTTACCAACCCCAACATTTCTCTTTTGTCATTAGCTGAAGATGGTATTTAAAGTCACGGCTCGGAGGGTGCCTGGGTGGCTCAGTTGGTTGAGAGTCTGACTCCTGGTTTCTGCTCAGGTCATGATCTGGAGCCCTTGTGGGGCTCCGTGCTCAGCGGGGAATCTACTTGAAATTTCTCTCCCTCTGTCCCTTCTCCCACTCAAGCTCACACTCTCTCTTACTCTCTCTCTCTCTCTCAGATAAATAAATAAATAAATAAATAAATAAACAAACAAACAAACAAACAAACATTTTTTTAAAAAGTGATAGCTTGGGACATTTCAGAGAGCTACTAGGTTTTCCTGGGTATCTCTTATGTGTATAGGAAGTATATGTGCTATTGCACATCTCTTTGTTTTTCTCCTAATCTTTTATTATGGGTGGGGGGGTCTCAGCCGAGAACCTAGAAGGATAGGGGAAAAGTTATATTTCCTCCCCTAAACCATGCACTGGATTATAACTTCTCTGTGAGTGAGGATTGTTTCATGTTTACTCTATATTCTTCATAGAACATAGTTAATTACTTCACACATTATCTTCTTATAACATTAAGTAAACGACTAAGTGAATGAATAAATGAACTAAGACAATGATAGTATAATTCAACATTTAGTTCTATTCCATGGTTATCTTTACCATGTTATATGCATCATGTCATATACTGGGGATATCAAAAATAGTAACATAAGTCTCCTGCCCTCAAGTTAATTGGAGGAGCACCCTTACAATACCTCCTAAATTAGTGTTTAAAACGTGAACTCCCATATTTTAACATAGCCTCTATGGATTTACTTAATATTTCATTTCTTAGAAAATAAAGTGAAATGAATTGGCTTATTTAAGTTTGCTGCATAGGTAAGTGAACCTTCCCAAATACGATTAAAACTAGTAGCAGTTACAATGGAAATTTCGGTATCACCTATGCAGCAATCTGATCTTATTTTACAGATTAGTCTAAAATGCAAAGGGCCTTAGGAAGCCGGGAGTGGGTATGATCTATATAGAATATCATCTGTATCTGAAAAAACATGTACTTCATTGGTTGTAAAGGGAGAGGGAGATAGAGATTGAAAGTCTGAGGCAGGGAGGGGTTTATTTCAGAGAAAGGAAAGGTGAGGAAAGAAAATCCTTGGGGTTGAGTGTGTGTAAGAGTTTTGTGGAATTCATTGACTGCAGGGCTCTGGACCAGTATTGTGAGTGGGAGAACTGGGAGGAGGAGAAAGAGGTTTTGAAAAGTGATTTTGTGTGTAATGAAATGAATCTCCTCTAATGTTCTTTAAGAGACACAATTAAGGGTTGCAATTCCTCTTTAATTATGTACAAGCACTGGTCCATGCTTTAATAAATGCAAATCTCTTCAGAGTCTTGGTCATTTGGGCCTTGGGATTTCTAAAGGTTACATGTATTTTATTTGTTTTTAAAATGTCATTTGTCTTTGTTTTGCTCCTTTTCAGAATGTTGGGATTGGTAGTGAGAAATACTTTCAAAATCAGGATTGCACATTAGTAGGGAAAAATGATACTTATACAAGATAGATTCATAGAATGTTACTTAATCTTGTATTTAATTTTGCATATAGACCAAGACAGCCTAACAATTCCCCTCAGTTTTGTTAAGGTTTACTCAGGTTTCTTTCTCTCTAGGACCCTGCCTCCCTTTTCTTAGAGCATGGATTTTAGAAAACTTGTAATTATACATTTTTTTTTTTTTTTTTGCTCCTCGAAGATGTAAATTTTTTTAAAAGTCTTGTGTCGTTTTATGATCCAGGATTGTCTTTCTCAAGGACCTGGGAACCCTTTGAAATGTAATCATCAAGAAAGATGGTACCCTATCTCCAAGTCTGTGGAAGAGTAGGGGCCTAACTTCAGTGGGTACCTTGCTCCAACTTATAAAACTACTTCCTTTCACCAAGAAAATTTACCTTTTCTTTGGGTAAAGCCAGTTAACAAATACAGATGGGCCTGCGATTCCCACCACCCCAGCTGCTAAAACATCTCTTGTTCTTAATTTCAGTGGAGTTGTGTTCAGACTGAGTTTTGTCCTCCTTCCCCTATTGCAATAGCCTTGAATAAAGTCTTCTTTGTTTAACTTTGTCCAGTGCAACTTTTGCTGTGACAATCTAACATGGCAAAAAAATTAAAAAAAAAAAAAAGGTTAATAATAGTAATGGAAAGTTACAGACAGAACTGTGCTTTGTTTGACATTTTTGCTATTATTGCATTCCACAATTTTCTTTGTTTATGCTTCAAAATATAAGGTATGGAAAATTTCATATTCCTTTATCTTTCTACACCAAATTGAGGATCTTCTGAGCCATCAGCTCAGCATCCAGCAAGAAATTCAATATTGCTTGTTCTAGGGACTACTCCACATCCACTTCCATGAGCTCATCCAAGAGTCTTGGCCTTGATGGTGTCAGAAAACTGGCCAAGGACAGAAACCCATGTTTCAGAGGGGTTGCTATACTCTTGCTCCCAGAGCTAAGGTCTATGTGATTTTTTCCTCTGAGAAGTTGCTGCCTCAGGTATAGCAAGAGCTGCTCCATGTGGTAGTTTCCCCCTTCACCAGCAGCCTCCCTCTATCCCTGTACCAAATGATTAGTAAAAGGAGGACCCTGGAGTCTGCCACTAGGATCCATTTCTCCACCAGTATTGGGCAAAGCTCAAAATTTAACACAGACTACTATTTCCTTATCCCGCAAGAACAAACAACTTTCCTCTGTCTCTACTTTTTCATGGCGTCATACACCTCCTCAAATTTATTCTTCTTTTCAGTTCTAAAACTCTAAAGAAATCTCTTTCTTTCCCTGAAGGAGGGCTAAGGAAGATACAGGCCAGACTATCTTTTTGAAACAGTATATGGGTCTTTTTTATTTTCTAGATGTGTGTAAAGAGTTTCAAATCGGTTAGTCCTTTGTCTTTAATTCACTCTGCAAACAGATTACATATTTTAGTAATGATAACAATAGTAAATATACATTTGACACTTACGTGGCAAACATTACCTTAAGATTTCTCAGATACATATCATGATCATAATTGGAAATTAACAAAAAGTAGTTTTAGAAGAGAAGGCCATTTGCCACATTAGAATATGGCTACTAATATAATAAAAACACTTTAGGATCACCTTATTATTATCATGCACTTAAATTACCATGTAGATATCCACCAAGGAAAGATTATGTATCCTTAAGTTAAGGACATCTTACTGAATTCTTAAAAGAAAGTAAATGAATATGGTGTTTTATTACTGAACTACTCTGTATTTAGATTACAGCTAGATACCTTTGAAGAAAAGCCATTTTGTAGCCTTATCTTCTGGAGGTTTTTCAAATATATATTTAATTTTGTTAGATTCTGCTTTTGAACAGTCTTCTCCCTATAACTGAAGCTCTAGTCTCTGTTTGCCCATTTCCTGGCCTACACCCTTTTTATAAATCATCTTACTCAGCAGAATGCAACAGTATACACAGATGGCATTAGCCTATCACACAGGAATGCAGCATCTTTATTTTTTTATTTTTTTACTTTTTTTATTTTTTAAGGTATAAGTACACATGGTCCGAGTTCTCTGGTTTTTTCCTGTCATGCACTCTGTATGGCTCAATGACTTTGAAAACTAAACTTTCTTCCTCTTTCCCCAGACTAGGATTCTAATTTAGGTATAATGGGATTTGAACCTCCCTCAAGCCTTTTAAAATATTCAAGGGAGGCATAAAAGAAATAGCAGAGAGACATTCACTTTTTATTACTCTGTATGATGAGGATATTGTATTGCACACATACTAATGTAAATTCCTCTAAAATGTATAATTTCCACCCTTTTATCCTCTCATTGTTCCCTTTCCACAATCAATTTGGATCCCTGAGACCTTACACAACTGAACTAAATAGCTTTTCTGAAGCTGATGTGCCCTGGTCTTTTGAATTCAGTAACTGCACACTAGATAGAAGCTATAAGTAATAAATTTCGCTTTGTGACTCTTCCTGACAACAGGAAAAAACATTAATTGAACTTCTCTGGTTAAACTTGAACCAAGGCCTGAAAAGTAGATAAGTGACTCAAGCTATTTACTTTACTCCTCTGCCCTGTAACACTCACCAGGAATGAAATATTGCGAGTATCCTAAACCTTATTTGAAAGAACAGCTTTCATATTTAGAAAAAGTTACAGATATATGGCATTAAAATTTAGGAATATTCATTTCAGCTTCTGCAGGGCTTCCAACTTTCCCTAAATTTAGTCTTTCTCCTCTTAAAGCTATTTTGTGGGAAGTATTTTAACCTTAGGATCAATTTCATCCTTCTTTTTATAATTCCAAAATATGGAATATGTTTTTCAATAATTTCTGCAAAACCAAATTTAAACTGTAGGATTTCAGATTCAAGGTATTGTTTTATACATCACTATCCTAATATATTACTGTAGGCCATTGTTGACTACCACACAGGTAAATCCGGCACAGGCAACCCAGAATAGAGAAGTCACTAAAACAATAATTTTGATGAGACATATAGGAGATGGAAGATACCGATTACTCATGTTAACCATAGGGAGAGCACAATATAATTGAGTTCTGATAATACTAACTCCTTCATCATGTGAACAGATGCTAAGAAGCAACATGTCAGTTATTATTTGAATACATTATCTTATTCTCTGTCCCTAATAAAATATCCTAGTGCTACAATTTCAAAATGACTTGCAACTTTGATGTACTGCTGCCAGGAGCTACAGAAGTTTTAAAAGTCACCATCTAATTCTTTTGCCTCCAACAAAGAAACTTTTGCTGATAATTAGAGAGTGAGTTAATCTTATAACTATTCGCACTGTAAGGCTCTTTCTTCAGGATCTTTAAAAATAAATAGAGGTCTCCTTGATGTGATATTTGCTGATAACTTCAGAAATAATTAGAGGTGATATATATTTTATTTTATTTTTTTAGAGAGAGAGAAAGAGTGCAGGGGGAGGGGCAGAGGGAGAGGTAGAGAAACTTTTTTTTTTTTTAAGATTTTATTTATTTATTTTAGAGAGAGAGAGCAGGGGGAGGGGCAGAAGGAAAGGGAGAGAATCTCAAGCAGTCTCTGTGCTGAGCACAGAGCCCAACGCGAGGCTCAATCTCCTGACCCTGAGATCATAACCTGAGTCGAACCAAGAGTTGAATGCTTAACTGACTCAACCACCCATGCACCCTGAAGAGAGAGAATCTTAAACGGGCTCCAGGCCCAGCATGGAGCCTGACATGGGGCTCGATTTCACAAACCTGAGACCATGACTTGAGCTGAAATCAAGAGTTGGATGCTTAACTGACTGAGCCACCAGGCGCCCCCAGAAGTGATAATTTTTATGCCAATTTAATATCAATGCTGGTTTTAAGGATACCTAGTAGAGTATATCTTGATGTCAATGCCTAAAGGCACATCCATAGAATTCTACAAAACAAAAATCAACGTTAGGTTAAAGTAACAGCTAAATAGAGATCTTTACTTTATCCTAGTAGATGAATTCATTTGTTTTTAATGCGATTGACATATAATTGAATATAAAACATGTTCTATTTTTTTAAAAAGATTTTATTAATTCATTTGAGAGAGAGAGAGAGAGAGAGAGAGCACAAGCAGGGGGAGAGGCAGAAGCAGACTGCCTGATGAGCTGGGAGCCTGATGCGGGGCTCAATCCCAGGACCTGAAGATCATGACCTCAGCAGAACGCAGACGCTTAACCATCTGAGCCACCCAGGCACCCCTTTTTTATTTATTTTTATATTTTTAAAAATATAATACATATTCTAAATCTTACTATAATTTAAAGACATAAATGTGTTGAGATGACTAATAGAAAAACTAACAGAAAAAATGAAGCAGCCTTAACCCTTCAAAAACCAAAAAATTTATAAAAAATATAAAAAACATTTTTGACTAGTGCTACAGAAGAATGTCCTATGAAAGTTGTGTAGAGGCCTATGAACTTCAATAAATATTTAAAATCTATTCTCAGTGGTATCATGAATTTATCCATCTCTTTTATTGGTAGAGGGGAACAGCAGTACAAATATCCTTGGGATGCTTGACCTTTTTAGCAGAGGGCAACTGATACATCACGTAGAATTGTTCTGTAGGTGCTCGTAGAAGACAAAATGTCTCTATTTCTTTGAGACTTTACTCACTAATATTTCAATTTGGCAAAGTGTGTTCATTTTTTTCCCTTATGTGATAGGAAGAAATTTAAGAACTTCATTTAATAAGTTCTCTCTGCTTATACAGAGCAAGCATTATTACTGTCAGTAAAAATGAAAGTCCTCTATGCTTAGGACTTTCTGAATCAGTTCATGGAGTTTCTTAAAGCAGAAGGAGGTTCAAAATCCAGAAGAAATGAAAGATAGTCTTTAACCCAAATTCCTGGTTTCATATTTACTATAACCTTTAACATGCAAGAACATGGTTAATTGTCTAAGGAATAGAAAGTTCCCAGTTAATCCTGTTCTTTCTTGCCTCCACAGAAGCCTCTTAGAATTCTTTTTATCTGTTACATCTCTACCTTTTCTGGCATGCACACACACACACACACACACACACGTATACATATATACAATGTGTATATATATATACACACACACATATTTATACACACACACACATATATACATACACACACAATAACTATTTTGAAAAAGAAAATTTCTTGAAAGAAAGAAAATTTCTAAGTTTTAGTACTTCAGCTTTTCCCCAAAGGCCATTTCCACATATGCTTGCTTTACCATGGAGATTTCTTCATTTTTAGAGTCTCAATTTTTCCATGTTGATGACACTCTAGCCTTGATCTGACACGATGCTCAAATTCTCATAATCTACTTATCTTTACACATGTCAAAATCAATATGTCCAAAAATAATTTTATTTTCTTCCCAAGAAAATCCCAAACTTTATAGGAGTTTTAATTAATGACAGCACTATTTTTTAGTAATGTGGATTTAAACTTTAAATATTTTTGACGTATTTTCTTTCAGTTCTAAATTTCAGCCATATTCTAAATCATGTACAGTCTACAAAATGTCCTGGATTTCTATTCCCACCTTTACATTCTCACTCTAGGTATCTCTAATTATGTTGTCTGGACATGTCACTAAGATATTATTGAAGTATTTCACTGCTATCTTCCTTGTCTTCAATTCTTATTAAAGGCGGTGGCAAATAAATATTCCTCCCATCCAAGTACTAACCAGGCCCGACTCTGCTTAGCTTCCGAGATCAGACGAGATCAGGTGCGTTCAGGGTGCAAATAAATATTCCTAAACTGAGATTCTAATCATACTCCCATGCGCAGAATCTTTTCTAGAGTCCCATTGCTTGTGGAATTAATTATGAATTCCTCAACCTCCTCAATTTACTAAGATTTTATAAAGAACTTTTACTCATATTAGGAGGATTTTATATATATACACACACATTATAAATAATAAATGATGGTTTATTTTTATCTGCATTTCTGACTTCACTTTTTAAAATGATTGAATTTTTAATAATTTTCATTATGAATAATTTTCAATATAAAGGAAAGTTGAAAAAATAGCATAATACATACCAGCAAACCCACTGCAAGACTCAATATTTGTTAATATTTTATTATTTTGTTGTCTTTTGTGTATATAGGTTCATGTGTGAATACATGCTTTTTGAACTTTTTCAAATAAGTTGAAGAGATTATGACACTGTATTCTTAATTACTCCAGCAAACATCTCCTAAAAGTCAGGATATTTTGCATATCATATAGAACATTAGCATATCTAAGAAAATTAATCATAAATCTTGAAGCTAACATATTGGTCTTATTCAAATCTTCCCAATTATTCCTTTAATTTATTTCACAACTGTTCTCGCTTTCAGTTTAAATTTTTAATCAAGATATAATAAATTTTCCTGTATTGCATTTGGTTATTAGAAATGTTTTCTCTCCTTTAATCTAAAAGAAACTTTTTAAAAAACGTTTATCAATTGCTTCATAAGATATCTAATAGTATGCATTTACTAATTGTTTTTTAAAGGTTTTATTTATTTATTTGAATGAGAGAGAGTGAGTGAGCACATGAGTGGGGGAAGGGGCAAAGGGACAAGGACAAGCAGACTCCCTGCTGAGCTGGGAGCCTGACATGGGACTCAATCCCCAGATCCTGAGATCATGACTTGAGCCCCAGGCAAATGCTTAACCAACTGAGCCACCCAGGTGCACCTGCATTTACTAACTGTTAACATAATTTTTCTAAACTCTGTATTTCTGCTAAATTGGAGATTAAATCAAAAGGCCAAATTAAATTATGTTAGCCATTTTTAGTTAGAAACATTCATGAGTTCTTCATATAGCATCATAATCAAGAAGCATATGTCAGGTTGTCTACAAATAATGTTAAATTTGACCAATTGTTTAAAATGATAATTTCTTATATAGTGTTTGTTAACTCCCTTTGCAATTAGCAAATATGCTGTCAATGATAGTTTTACAGTGATGGAAAAACATTTCTCCTAAAGTTTTTTTTTTTAATTTTTTTTTAAGATTTTATTTATTTGACAGAGAGAGAGAGAACACAAGCAAGCAGAAGGAGAGGGAGAAGCAGAGCCCCCACTGAGCAGGGAACCCACACAGGGCTCGATCCCAGGACCCTGGGATCATGACCTGAGCCGAAGGCAGACACTTAACTGACTGAGCCACCCAGTTGCCCCTATAAGTGCAATTTAAAGTGTATAGGACAAATTAAATTGTTGTGATATTGTGATTTACAGTAAGAAATACATGTTTGGTCTTTGTTCTGGGTTCTGGCACAGAGCTCCTAAAACCCTTGTAATTTCCTGGGGTGCCTGGGTGGCTCAGTTGTTAAGCATCTGCCTTCGGCTCAGGTCATGATCCCAGGGTCATGAGATCAAGCCCCACATAGGGCTCCATGCCCATTATTTTCTCTCTCCCTTTCCCTCTGCCCCTCCTTTTGCCCCTCCCCACCCCCTAAAAATTAGAAGTTGGAAATTGGTAAGTTTTCCAATTGTGTCATTTTAATACAAAACAAAATTATTTTTTTCTTTTGCCAACTAGGGAAGAATTACAATTTCTCCTAAAAAGTCAAAGTAGATGATTAATTCTTTCCTTTTAATTGCCAATATTAAGAATAAGGAGTTGAATAATCATTTCCAATGATAGTAAATGAAATTTTTCTCTCACTTGTTTTTAAGTAACACTAAGAAGTTATAGATTTTTCTCTTTATTATTTGATGATCACTTAGTCATTATTCTTTTTGACGCCCACATTATGCCATATTTGGTCTCACTCAGGCTGGAACTTATGTCCTTTCAACACATCCCTATTAGCTTTTGAGTGCCAAAAAGAAGAAATTTGATTTTCAGGTACTAAAACATATCCCACTAAATACACGCAAGAGGGATACTGTGTTAAAACTCACTTGAAATAATTCTTTTCTCTATGCAGTATTCTTATGAATTGGATGCAAGTTAATTTGTTTAACCTGTTTTTAATTTCATATTTTTATAAATATTTCTTTCCTGTCATCACTATGTTGTACATTTGACATGATTCAATATCTACATATTTACAATCTACATAAAAAGTTAAAGCTCAGAAAGTTACACTTTCATTCCTATCTCCTTCTCCCCAACCTCTGCCCCTGGCTACACTTCATTAGAGATTTCCCTCTTTATTAGTTTCTGGTTTTTCTTGCTGCTGGGGTATGTATATGTTTCCTTCTTCCTTGTACAAAAAAAGCTGCATAGCTTTTCTCTGGCACTTTACCCTTTTAGATAACTTACATTCTAGGAATTAGTCCAGGTAAACTAGAATCTTCCCATGCTTTTTATAAGTGTGTGCTTAGTACACCTTTATGTAGATATTTCATTATTGTTTTCCCTTCAGGTCAATTGTTGGTGGACATTTGGATTGTTTCCAATATCTTGATGTTATATATAACACTCCAGGAAATAGTCAAATGCATATATTGTTTCTATTTGTAGGAATATATTTTAAGATAGAGTCCTGGAGGTAGGATTGAGGGGCAGTGATTAAGTGCCTATGTAATATAATTTTATAGGACATTGCCAAATTCCCCATGATATGATTAAATCATTTTCACTCCCTAATGCAATGTGTGAGAGGGCCTTCTCAGCTTTTACAACTAAATATGTTGTTATTATTTTGGTTATTTACTGAACCTGTAAGTAAAAAATATGGTATTTTAGTACCACTTTAATTATAATTCCTTTAATATGAATGAGATAAGTAATTTTTTCATATGGTTAGAGGCTATTTGGCTTTCTTTTTCTGGAAGTCTGTATGCATGGGTTTGGGCCACTTTTTTCCCCAAGGTTTTTATCATTTTCTTTTTATTTGGTGAGAGTTCTTTAAATGTTATGGAGATTAGTTCCTTGCCTATTTTCTCCCTGTGTATAATTTCTAACTTTATTCTTATCTCTTTCACAATAACTATCCTCCTTTGCAGGCCAAATTATTCCACAGAAAAAAATAAATGAGATTCCATACATGTGAAATCCATACAATAATTCTTTCCTGTGTGCCTTAAAATGAGGGAATTATGTTTTTTAACCTACATGACAGGAAATAAAACTCTATTCAATAAGCAAAGCAGGTAAAAATGAAATAAAGAGAGTTTGGGAAAGAGTATTTGTGAGTGCCAGAGTCAAAGAGGGTTCTAGAGGGGAGGGCGGTGGGGGGACGGGTTAGCCTGGTGGTGGGTATTAAGGAGGACAGGTATTGCATGGAGCACTGGGTGTTATACGCAAACAATGAATCATGGAACACTACATCAAAAACTAATGATGTAATGTATGGTGATGTTAATAAGATAAAAAAAAATAATAAAATAAAAAAAAAGTAACTGAAAGAAAAAGGAGAAGCCTAAAAAAGCAATGAGAACAGAAGGATAGCCCTATAAATGAAGCAGACGGGAGTCTACTTCCAGAATGCCAGCATGAGCTGCCCTGTGGATGCAGTCCCCAGTGAAGCAATCAGAACTGGCAAAATCTGTAACAAAAACAATCATTTTATGCCCCATAGGCAGGCATACAGCAAAGTAACAAACATTTTTCCAGAAAATGTACTAAGTCTTATGAGAACAGTGAGGGCCTGTGCCACCTGAGCCATAACCCGCTAACGGCATTCCCAGCTCAGTGTGTTGGACTCTCCACTTGGCGTGGGCGTGGAAAAGGAGGTGAAGCTCCCTCTGCCCTTGGCTCAAGAGACACAGTATCTCACCGTGAGCCGAAGGCCCCCAGCATTTCTTTTCCCCTTGATCTTTGAGCTGCAGAGGCTAAATTCTGGGAGTGTGGCTTAAAGGTCAAAGTCTCCATTCCTCTACCCCATTCTCACTCAAAGGGCAGAAGTTTCTACCCACATTGTAGCAGAGCAAGAATACTGGGAGGCAGTTATTCCTAACCCCTGCTTGCCTACAGGGTAGAGGTTTTGCATTCAGAGAAAACCAGAGGTCATCACATCCACCCAGGGCCTGACGAAGGTGCATAAAACAGAGGGTTGCTACATTTTCTCTAAGGAACTTATTTGAAACAGAATGTGGAAATGTTCAAGCCTAAAGGCAATTTTGAAAACAGTGGAGATTTTAGGGGTAAGCACTTAAGAGGAGGCTGGTATATTTACGAGAGTAATAGACCGAACCTTTGGCCAGTTAGCTTACCAGAGAAAAACCGAAAAAGAGGCAGCTAACAAGAACACATGGTGGGAGGATGGGGAGATAGGTGGGGTTGAGGACGGTATTCAGGTAAACTTCAAAAACTGGATTCAAAAATAGCTACTTTAGGTAGTGGCACAATGGCTTGTATCAGAATAATTCTTTTGCAGATAAAATTGTTACAATCTGAAAAATATAAAAATATAACTGAGGGCACTGGAGAGTGACAAAAACCACAAAGAAACTGGAGGAGATTCAAACTTAAAAGAAAAGAGTTGCACTGAATGAGATTTATTATTGAATTTCTACTGCCTGCGGACAAAACCTAGTGCCCCATGCTTTCCATGGGAAGCTGGAAAGCAAGTGTAAAGCTGCAATCTTATTGGCTTGATAAATCGGAGGATCAAGTGACAACAGCTGAAAGTATAACTGGAAGATGAGGAGGCAAATACTAGGAAAAAAAAAAGGTACTACAAAGTGGGAGTTCAAAAATCTGAATTTGTTTGAGATCTTCACCCAAGTCCTTGACTGACCCATGAATAGTTCACACACACGGGAGATTCCAAGGATCCAAAGGGATGGCAGTAGCTACAAAGCTAAAGGTACTCAGCAGGGACTTTAGCCCCTGCCCACTGCAGGTAAGGCAGAGTTTAGGACTTTAATCCTGCCAAGCTGTCTGCTTGGTGGAGAAGTCAAAATTTCAGCCGGTATTAATACATCCAAAGAGTTAAAGGAAAATATGGCTGCGATGAATTAACAGGTGGGAAATAGCGGCAGGAAAATAGGAACCATAATAAAATACCAAACGGAAATTTCAGAGCTAAAAGTTATATTACCTGAAACGAAAAATTTATTGAACGTGCTTCATATTGGAATTGAAAAGGCAACAGAAACTGGACTCAATTACTATATAAACAATAAAAAATGAAATGCAAAAAAGATACACCCAATAAAAGAAATGAAATATTAAAAATCTTCTATCAACCAAAAAAAAAAAAAAAAGGACAGAAGAGGATTAAAAGATCAAAACCAGATGAGATGCACAGAAAATTAATAACCACATGGTAGATCCAAATCCAGGTATAAAGGTAGGAATTCTCGAAATCAATAAAAACAGAGCTCAAGTATATAGCCTAATAATGATATGTAATTTAAATATAAAGACACAGATAAGTTTAAAAAAATGAAAGGATGGAAAAATACATCATGCAAACAAGAAGCATAAGAAATCCAGAGTTAATATATTAATATCAGATAAAAGAGTTCAAAGTAATGAATATTATCAGATATAAAGAAAGGAATATCATAGTAGAAAAGTCTCTGAAAGGTAGAGAAGTTCTTTAGGATAGATATTTGTATAAGTAAAAGAAAAAATGTAAACTTTATATATGCAAACCTGCCTTACCACTGCTCCAAGAGTGGTATTTTATTTATACAGGACAGTAAACAAATTTATTCTCTGTTCCTGTGGGAGACACTATATCTACCTTCCAGGGCTGTTTGTTATATAAATCTACTAGAAGAAACAAAGGTAGTCAGTGTCTGTTTGCAAGGTGTACAAAATATCTGAGAAACCAATGAAGAGATGTCTCCCAACACACATGTTGGGATAAAACTATTAAACACCAAATTTTAAAAGTGAGTATTTTAAAAACAATTTGATTATAATTTGTGGTTATCAAAGTTTTACTTTTGACAAAAAGTTAATTCAGTGTTATTATCTGTTTTTCATTTTTCCTGTGTAATAAGATTTGTACATGAGAAATAAGATATTTTAATAAACCTCCAGCACATGAAAATTTCAGAGAATAATTATTCTGATACTGTATTTTAATTCAACAAAGGTATTCTTAAAATAATATTTAGCTATGTTTATATGTCTAATTATCAACTAGATAAAGCTTGTTTGAGCCTTGTAATAATGATAAAAATCCCTGAATTTATTTCATGCACCAACCTTCAGAAAGATGTCAGTGTGAGTGCATATTAGTTCTTAAAATTTAACAAAATGAACAAAAATAATAAAAATAAAGCAGAAAATTTCATATATGCTAAAAATTGCCATACTACAATCTTTGAAAGATATCTACTATATAAAATTTAACTTGACTCAATTTGAAAGAACACTGTAGAAGACACAGCTTTCTCACTTAGAAATGCAATACAGTGTTGTCATAAATATGTGGAGAAGATCCTGAAGGGCCAAAAAAAATGTCTTTCTTTGGAAAGGCAAGAATAGAGGAATGTTGGACTACACGAGTGGAAAATCTGACCACAACCCATGCCTCCTCTAGAGATTAATGGTGGCAGTAGGAAAGAGGACTGATGTTAAGCCTTCCAATTCTATTTCCCCACCTTTAACCCAGTATTCCTACAAGAATAGGCAAAATACTAAGAGAAGTCCACTTTTTATTTACAGATGAAAAACATGTATTAGGAGAAAAATACATACTGACATTTCAAATTAAAATTAGGTAACTCAGAGTCCATAGCCTCTCATGGTTCATCTTCCCCTCTGATTAACATAACATAATAATAAAAAAAAAAAAAGAAAAAAATTAGGTAACTCATATTTCAAGAGAGTGACAAGTTTCACCTTAGTGCTGGGGAATGAAAGAAAGCCTCAAAGATGCCCACTCTCAGAGGGCTGCTTTGCTCCAATTCAATAGAGCAGCCTTCTAATGTAGAGGTTTAAAAACTAAAGAAAACAAAACAGAAATATGATAAGATAAATATTTCAGACTTGAATATTTACCTTCTATCACCTAAACTTTTTCCTTAATAATTTGTGATGTTTTAATAGAATATTTTATTTATATCCATCCTTCCAAAGAACACCATTTAGTCCAAGTTCTTTCCTGTTAAAATGTAAGGAAATTCTAGAATATTCTAATAACATATTTTTGTGGAAATAGCAAATGGTAAAAGTACCAAATGCAAAGATGATTAACAGTAATAATTTGTTAAAGGAACATTACATCTAATATGCATGAAGAACATGATTTTGGTGAGATAAAGGGAGATAAAAATAACATTTTATTGCTTTTTCTTCCTCAAGCAAGTTAAAAAAAATGTAGAAGTTTTTATGAGAAAGAAAACAACAAAAATTAAAATGGGGTTTTTACCTTGATAAGAAATGGTGACACTGTAGACCTTGAAAAAAATAAAAATAAAAATAAAAAGCAGAAGACAAAAACAGCAAAATGGATACCAGATTAGAAAAAGGAAGCCATGTACAAAACGCGATGAAAAGAGACAGATGAATATTATATGAGAGAAACAAGTAGATTATGAGAGCAGAAAAAAATGATACAACATATGGATAAACAATACATTGAAGAACAAATGGAAGACAAAACACATTCAAAGAAATTATAGAAGTAAACTTTTATAAATAAATGAAGGCATTAAACATTCATAATTGCAAGAACTAGTAAAAATAATAGATATTGATCTATATTAATATATACAGAATGGTTTTATTAGTTGTTAACACTGAAGAAAGGATCCTATAAATTACCCAGAGAAAAAATTAAACACACGATAAACAATATATATACACACACAAGAAATATGAACTCCAGGTTCCATCTAAAATTCAGAAGACATGGCTAAAAGGGTCTTCCTATTTTTAAGGGTAAAGAAATTTGACTGAACTTTGCTTATCTTTATGTAGAAACAAGAGGAAGGCATCTCATATACGCATAGATTTGGAACTATAATACTTATACCACTCCATAAAATTATAATTAAATTATAATTCAACCAATCAAAAGATGAATATAGAGAGCACATTCAAAATAGAGAGTTCTGTGTCGATGTTCTTGAAATAAGTATTGATACATTTAAATATATAACCTTCAACTTGTGGTAATTATTATTCCAGGAACATAAATAATTATAAAATCAGCAATTAAAATGTTATATTTTAAATATGTATATGTGGATATCAATTCTGAGTGAAAAATAAAACAAAATAATTAGTTGGTAGTGAGAAGGTAGAGGTGGGAGAAAGCAAGAGGGCATCCTTTTATTATTCCCAGAGCAGAATACAAGAAAGCAGTGAACACTGACACATACTTTTTGAAGAACAAGTTTTCAATGTGGTTCAGTATGCCCCAAAATTTATTTAATGGACTAAATAATTCTACCTCCAGAAATAAATCCTATGACTATAATTGAATGAATCCAGAGATATAAACTAAGTTGTTCACTGAAACATTCTTTGTAATAGGAAAATTCTAGACTAATCTGTATGAAATACTATGAAGGCATTTGGACAACTGAATTAGATGTGTATCTACTAATGTAGAAAAAAAACTATACAAAATATATTGGGGAAAAAGTTGAAAATGTATGATTATAATCCCATTTATACCTGTAACTTGTTTCATTTCAATAGGAGCATTCTAATATAAATATATATTTAACAATTGCTACATTTTTCCTTCTTATTATATCAACAGAATTGTAGCTGGGTATACAACTAGTCATCTAGATTATATTTCCCAGACTTCATTGTAAATAAGTTTGGGCAGATAATGATGTAATCCAATGGAATATGATTTTACTTCTGAGGCTAGCAGGCAAAATATCCACTGTGACTCCTGGATTTTGGAGCAATGTCCTATGGGAATAATAATAATTTCTTTAAAAATCCTGAGGGGAATGGGAGAACAATGAGTGAATGACCTCATGAAGCAGAGTTACCCCACAAATCTGGATGGGTCCTATAACAAATGGATGGTTATAAAAGAGAGAAATAAACATCTACATTATTTAAGCCAAATTATTTTGAGATCTCTTTGTTAAAGCAGTTTAAATTTTCTCTAACAAAAACAATTGAAAGTGAAGTTAAATTGCCTATTAAAATAAAATAGGTAGGTTACTATGAATTAATGTAGAATATAAACCATGGACTTTAATGTATGAAACTATAGAAAATAGAAATATACATAGCAAATATACTGGGAAAAACAAAGAGGAGCTCACAAAAACACAACTGAGGAGGTACCATTTAACAAAATGCTTAGTTTTCAAGATAGCAAGTAAACATGGGTATGTAGAAGACCTGTGGAGAAGGATTTCAGGCCTGGAAAAATGAGTACTCTCATATCTTGTAGACCGAGCCATTCTAAAAATTTGGTTTTATAATAATAGGCGTGAGTGCAAAAATGTACCTGCATTTAGCAGCACTGTATACAACAGTGAAACATACAAGACAATCTGTCTTCAAAACAACCCATTCTGGTATTTGGCTTAGTTTAATATATAAAAATAAATGTAGACAGATTAGATCTCCTAATTTTGCTTATGTCTTTTATTGAATAGAGCAGATCACAGTAACTTAATCCTCTTATTCCCATTTCCAAATTTCTGGGGAAGGGAGTCTGATCTGCTCAGCTTTGTTAAAACGACACCCCTGTGCTAGGAGATAATCTCCCATGGGTGTCTCATGTCTCTGCGTGTCATGTGCATGGAGCCACTGACAACTTCTGTTCTGTATCATCTTTACAAAGATGTTTGTCTCCTTTTAGGGTAAAAGGCAGAGTTGTTTGCTGTTGACCAGAGTGGGAGTGGGGAAGCTAACGTTTCTCTCCAGGGGAACAGTTGGGCATGTTTGTTAGTAGCTCCCTTATAAAAGACTTCCTGAACTTGGATTTTCCCAGGTGTGACACAAACCCACTAGATGCACAGCATACACCTGAGCCATTATGCATTGCTATACGGGACTGAGTGACTAGAAGAACCAAAACAAACATGAAGCTCATGATGTCTACTGTACTATAAATAATCAAGTCCTTCATCTTTGACTTAAGTGTGTCTTATATTCTACCAGTATTTTTGAATCTGTGGCAGTCTATCCTGTAAGCTTGCAAATAGAGTGAAATCTCAGACTCTTCACAGTTCTTGACAGCTCATGTTTATTTGGAGCACTATACTAGTTAATTCACGCAGGGGGCAAAGATTATACACACACACACAAGCAATGTACCAAATGATCTTTCTATGTACAATTGGAGAAATATATAGACTTAAGTATAATACTAAAAATATTAATCTGGAAAAGTGATGAAAATGTGACCCATGACTATCATTGAGCATTAGGAATTTCCTTTATTGTTTTCTTTTTCCTTTACCCTTTATCTTTTCTAATGAGCATGTATCCATTTTTAACATTGTTCCATCTGAGAACATGAAATCTGTATGACCATTGTTCATTATGAAAGTGATACTAATGGTCACAGTGTTTTTCAGAAATTTAAACTTTAAAAAGGGTTTTCTTTGATAGACATGTAAATACATTTTAGGAATAACCTACAGCCTCTTAAATATTAGTCACTATCCCAAGCTTAAAAATAACATTTGATGGAATACATTATGAGCATTTTTTCTATATGCCATTAGATGACATTATCACCCTCTTCATATAACTATTTTCTCCTTGTTTCTTTTTTTCCATCTTATATATCTATAAATTTACCCACATTATAAACATTTGTATAAACAATTTATATTCAATAAGCTACCTAATTATTTTAAAACATATCTACCTCTGTTAGGAAAATCAGAACATCATTTGCCATAAACCTCTTTTAGATGCTCCCGGGGCAGTAAAGATCCTAATGTCAGTACTGGATATAAATTGTATAGACCACTGAAATCCAAAATGAGGAGCTAGACTGTATGAACAAGCCAGCAGCCCAGCATGAAAATTTGTCCTACAGGGGCAGGATGCAGTAATACACTGTTCTTATTAAAATGTGAGCTACTCATTAATATTATAGACCATTTATTTTAACTTTGCAGCATGAAAATTAATGTCATGAGCAACTGGTGATCTTGCTGGTGGCACTTTGTTTAGGCTTATTTTCAAAATGCTTATAACCTAGTTTTTTTGTGCCCTTCAGCTAAAAATCTAGGAATCCACTTTGTGGGTTATGATGAAATTTTTTTCATACTCAATACATTCAGAATTAGGACAGTAGTTTTCTAAAACATGACGAAGAAATATAAAAATAAGGATATGTTGTAAGAGATATACCTCCAAAAGTAAATATTTCCTTTTGAAAGTGGGGGGAAGGATATGCTGATAAACAGCTTACAAAAAAGGACATGAATATTCTCTTCATTTAGTGATTAAATCCTGATTGCACAAATGAGAAATCTTAGATACAGAAAAATTAAGTAATTTGCCCAAGGTGGAACAGTTAAGAATTAACTAGGTCAAAAATCAAATTCATGGGGTGCCTGGGTGGCTCAGTCATTAAGCGTCTGTCTTCGGCTCAGGTCATGATCCTGGGGTCCTGTGATGGAGCCCCGCATCGGGCTCCTTGCTCAGCGGGAAACCTGCTTCTCTCTCTCCCACTCCCCTGCCTGTGTTCCCTCTTTCGCTGTCTCTCTCTGTCAAATAAATAAATAAATATTTTAAAAAAATCAAATTCATTACAACACACACAAAAACAAACTCAAAATGGATTAAAGATTTGAATTAAGATGTGAAACCATAAAACTCCTAGAAGAAAACATAAGGGGTAAGCTCGTTTAACATTGGTCTTGGCAAGGATTTTTTGGATTTGACACCAAAAACAAAGGCAACATGAGCAAAAACAAACAAGCAGGACCACATCAAGCTAAAAAGCATCTGCTCAGCAAAGGAAACCATTAATAAAATGAAAAGACAATCTATAAAATGGGAGAAAATATCTGCAAACTACATAACTGATAAGGGGTTAATATACAAAATATACGAAGAATTCATATAAGTCAATAGCTAAAAAAAAAAAAAAACCAAATAAACCAATTAAAAAATGGGCAAAGGACCTGCAAAGACATTTTTTTTTCCAAAATGACTACAAATAGCCAATAGATTCATCAAATGGTACTCAACATCACTAATTATCGAGGAAATTTAAATTAAAGCCACAATAAGATATCACCTTACACCTTTTATGTCTATTGTCAGAAAGAAAAGAGATAACAAATGCTGGCAAGGATGTGGAGAAAAGGGAACACTCCTCCACTGGGTGGGAATGTAAAGTCATGTAGTCACTATGGAAAACAGTATGGAGATCCCTAAAACATTAAAAAAAAAAAAAAAAAGAATTAAATATGATCCAGCAAGCCCACTTCTGGGTAAAAATCTAAAGGAAATGAGATCATTATCTTGAAGAAATATCTTTAGTCCCATGTTCATTGAAGCATTATTCACAATAGCCAAGATATAAAAACAACCTGAGTCTTCACAAATGAGTGGCTACAGAAGATGTGAGATATATATATAAACACACACACATACATACACATGCACGCACACACACACACACAGAGGAATGTTGTTCAGCCATAAGGAAAAGTAGGAGATCCTGTCATTTAAGATAACATGAATAAACCTGGAAGGCATTATGCAAAGTGATATAAGCCAGGCAGAGGAAGACAAATACTGCATGGTATCTGATACATGGAGACTCTTTAAAAAAAAAAAAAGTCAAATTTATAGAAACAGAGAGTAGAAAGAAAAGTGATTGCCAGGGTGTGAAAGGTGGGGGAAATGGGGAGATTGGTAAAAGGGAACAAACTGTCAGTTATGAGATGAGCAGGTTCTGAAGATCTAATGTATAACACGGTGACTATCATTGACAATACTGTATTATATAATTGAAATATGCTAAGACAGTAAAACTTAAATGTTCCCACCAAAAAAAGAAGATATATGTGAGAGGTGAAGGCTGTGTTAAATAACTTGATGGTGGGAATTTTTTCATAATATATATATGTATGTCAAATCATCATGTTGCGCACTTTAAATATCTTACAAGTTTGTCTCAATTATATCTCAACAAAGCTAAAAAAATACCTCCACAAATCCATTATTCTCTTATGTAGATATTTTTCACATGGTATTTCATAGCAGGTATTGTCTTATTCACAGTCATCTTGTGTCCACTCTTAAAACACATTATCTAATATGCAAATACTTCCACTTTGTGCATATGCATTTGTTCATATACATAAAGGAACATTGAGCACAGTGTATATACCATTATTATATGTACAATATCTAAGATTGGGCTAAATTTTGGATTAATATGAAATATGACAAGTTTATTGGACATAAAATAAAATGAGTTTTGAAAATACATTTTCCTATATAATTCTATTCTATGTAAATACAGACATATATAATACACAAATACATATGTGTATTTCAAACAACATGATTGCTTGAAGGCCTCAACACTTGTTCCATGATGTAAATACATAATAAAAATTTAATGGAAAATTTCAGAGCATGTATTGCTAATTACTCATTATAATCTAAAGTAAACAAACTTAATAGTATAACCATAGATGGCTTAATTTTGAGTAGCTTCCTGTCCTCTTAACCCAGAATTTAATTTATTCAGAAAAGATATTGAAATTAAGTTTTCCAGATATTCTGAGAAATAATGAAATCCATCTTTGAAACACTGAATTCTTTTAAAAGATCATCTAGGTTACATGTTAGTTTATTTGTAAAAGATTACAACTACAGAATTAATGTGTATGGACATTCTGGGCAATGAAATCCAAGCAGAAGTTAACAATGCATAATCAAAAGTGAATCTGGAATTCTACAAATGTGATGCAGTTTTAACAGGAGAAAAATGAAGCTACTAGATGGAAATTGGGGTCAGTCCATTTTTCATCCTTCTAAACAGAATCATTTCACTGTTACTAGCAACTTGCACCTAGAACTTAGTAATTGTCATACACAACCTGTTCTATATGCTTTCCAAAGTTTATCTCATTTAATTCTCAGTACAAGCCTACACAACATGTATTATGGCTATTTCCTCCCTTTAAGTGGAAGACTAAGTGACAAGATGATTAAGCAATTTGCTCAAAGTCAAATTGATTTTGAATACAGGAAAGAATCCTTGCTCTGTGGCCCATACTCTTAAACATCAGGCTACATGATATCTAGTCCTAAATATCTTCCCTTTGAATTTAGTTAAACAAAATGAGTGCACAAGGGCACATGCACATAGAGACACACCTTTATTTTTGTTTTTACTTTGTTTTTGTTTTCCAAAACAAAAAGTAATATTTTTCATATTCCTGAAAAATATTAAATACTTCACACCTATCTGGATCTGTTCCTTTAGTTAACCACCACCTGAGTAATATTATTATTCCATGAAATATGTCAAGCTTTAGGTAAAATTTAGACAAAATTAAACAAAATCTGATAAAACTTTTAAGTACTCATGGCTTCCCATTTTCTGCCCATCCTCTTTAATAAAAATGACATAGGTTTGATTTAGTATATTCTGTTGTGTTATTGGGATAACAAGTCCAGGTGCTTAATTCTTCAAAGAAGTTCTAAAAAACAAAATTGACTTAATTGAATAAAGACTTGGAGGAAGAGTGCTCTAAGGCTTGTGAGACAGGCAAGTAGAAGTTTTTGAGAAGTCTGAGCAGAAAGAGGTGAGTGAATCTGAACAATTTTCATGCAATGCCAGATTTTGGAGAAAAAACAAATGATTAAAACTGAGCTTCAGAGTTATGATTCCTCCTATTCTGCCACTTTCAGAAAGTCAACAGTAAAGATTTATGATTCTTCACGTGGCTCATGAATTATATTCCTTTCGTAGATAAGGCATGTTATGATTGGTCACAAGGGAGCTCAACTTCACTGAGGCACAATAATGATGATTTAAAGAGAATCAAGCAACATCCAAACTATCAACTAATGAGATGTAAGAGAGTTTTGAGTTTAAAACTAATAGGCTGTCACCTAGCAGTAGGCTTGTATCCCAAATACGGGGAACTGAAAGTTATGTAAAAAGATGCTACACATCATGAAAGAGAATCCCACTTGTTCACACAGTTTTTTTCAGGATATAGTTGGGGAGATCACCGTTTACTTCAGGTTTCGCATTTTTCTGTGGAACATTTATGCAGGTGCACATAAAAGGTCTTGGGGATAGCTTGAGTTATGGTCAGGACAACTTATTTTATAGTTCAAAAGCAGCAGACTGGTTTTCACTTTATGAAATAATATAGTTGCTGACACCCCTAATAAACCTGAAAGTTACACAGGGATTTTGTGGACCTGATGTCCAAGGACAGGGAAGAAGTATCACCTAGAAAAATGTTGTACTATAAGATGGAGATACAGAGATTTCTGTAGAAAATACAATTTTCTGACAAGGTCATCTCATCTCAGCAAGACATGAATCTGGTGTTAATTCTGCACATAGACACTCCGTTACTAATAATTAAAAAGATATTGTTTACATCACAATTGATTGCACCAGTAACTGATTTACACAAAAATAGGTAAGGGCTTTAAAACAGCTGTTCCAAGCTGAAAACAACATTGTGTTTTAATAGTTGAACTCAAAGGGGTGCCTGGGTGGCTCAGTCGGTTAAGTGGCTGCCTTCGGCTCAGGTTATGATCCTGGGGTATTGGGATCGAGCCCTGCGTCTGGCTCCCTGCTCAGCGGAGAGCCTGCTTCTCCCTGTCCCTCTGCCTGCTACTCTGCGTACTTGTGCTCTCTCTCTCTCTCTGTCAAATGAATAAGTAAAATCTAAAAAAAAAAAAAAAAAATAGTTGAACTCAAAAGCTATTTTCAGAACATAGAAAACACTCCTTTGTATTGCAAAGATGGTTAACACTTTTTATTTTTTTATTTTTATTTATTTTTTTAAGATTTTATTTATTCATCTGACAGAGAGAGATAACGAGAGCAGGAACACAAGCAGGGGGAGTGGGAGAGGGAGAAACAGGCCTCCCACCGAGCAGGGAGCCTGACGCGGGGCTCGATCCCAGGATCCTGGGATCACGACCCGAGCCGAAGGCAGACGCCCAATGATGCCACCCAGGCGCCCCTAACATTTTTTAAAAACCATTTTGTTTTTGGGGCACCTGGGTGGCTCAGTCATTAAGCATCTGCCTTCAGCTCAGGTCATGATCCCAGGGTCCAGGGATTGAGTCCCACATCCGGCTCCCTGCTCAGAGGGAGGCCTTCTTCTCCCTCTCCCACTCCCCCTGCTTGTGTTCCCTCTCTTGCTGTGTCTCTCTCTGTCAAATAAATAAATAAAATCTTAAAAAAAAACCATTTTGTTTTAAACCCAATTTTATACATTATGACACATATATGTGCACACAATCATTTGTGCAGGGTTGAATTTTGTCATTGTGTTTCCTTAATGAGAAAAAAACCCTAAGAATTCTAATTTATGGGTTTATATATTAAATACATGTCAAGATGAAAATGTATTAAATTTGGCCAAATAACTATTATGACCATGATCATTAACCAAGAAACATTGTGTTTGGCACAGTCCTAGGAGTTACCAAAAATGTAAAGAACATCAGCTCATTTATCTGTTTAATTCTTCAGAAACAAGATAAATAAAATATATTCATCCAAAGTATAAAATGTAACAAGGGAGATATTCAGGCACACATGTATTGTTTAATATACAAAACAGTATAAGAATAATAAATGAATTAGGAGAAGAGACTGGACTTTTGTGTCTCTGAGTAAATGGGTCAGGCCAGGGAGGGAATTTTCATGGGAGTCTTACGGAGTTGCTTAAAGAAATTATGTTCTTTTTTCATTTTTATACTCTTAGTTTGGAATATAGTGCCTAAGTCATGATAGGTACTTAATAGCCAGTATGATAAATAAAGAAATAAGTAAAACAAATTATTTCTTTTTTTAAAGTAAAACAATTTTTTTAAGATTTATTTATTTATTTTGGGGGGGGAAGGGGAGAGAGGGAGAAATCCTCAAGCAGACCCTCCACTGAGCACGGAACCCCACAACGTGGGGCTCCATCCCAGGACCCTGAGATTATGACCTGAGCTTCGTGAAATCAAGAGTCAGAGGTTTAACCAACTGTGCCACCCCAGCACCCCTTAAGTAAAACGAGTTTTAAAGGATGAGTCCAACCTAGCTAGCCAGGTGAAAACATAAATATTATTCTGAATATGCTATTCATAGCCTGAAACAAGTCCTGTGTGAATATGAGTACAAGAAACATTCTTAATTTGGCTCACCTAGAGTTTACATGGAAACACTAGCATATAAGGCATGCAGGTTAGGTGGAACATCATAGAGGGCCTTGATTAAGGAGAGAAGGGGATTGGAAATATAATTAATCTATTCCAGAATGATAGCTCCAGTAGCAATGAGAGAATGATTTGATAGTGGTGATGACAAAGAGAAAGGAGGCTAGCAGGGACTGGGGAATTGGGAAGTTATGGGAATTTCACATTGAGCAACAAATTAGGATCCTGCACAGCAGGAGTGATAAAGGTCAGAGGTAGGACAGTATTTTAAAAGGAGGGAGAGGTGGTTACAGAAGTACAGATTCATGAATTAATATTCTGTAAACAGTGAATGACCCCGGTGCAATTTCTGAATCTTGTGTATATTTATCAGAAAATAGCACCAACTACGTAAGAATTCTTATACCAAAATTCAATCCAAACACAGTAACTTCTTCATTACTAGGACTACTAGTGCCATTACACTAATTTTGTGAACAAGCAATTTATTCATCTCTCTTGCAATTTGTTGCAAAGAATGGAAATGCATAGGCATCTTGGTACCAATGCCCTGGGAGAGACGTGGAGAGGCTGTAAAATGAAACAGAAGGTAACTGTGTAACAACCACGCAGAATTCTCCAAGGCAATGGAGTGTAGCACAGCTTGTTTCAAAGGATCAAATTCATAAAGCCACACATCAAAACAACTGTTAGAACAAGGCATTCTGAAAGCATCCCCAACACCACTGCCACACTCGAAATATTCATAAACCAAACCAAACACGGTTCAAGCACCCACATGTCCCCATCCATCTTTTGAAGTGTAAAACAGCCAAGGAAAATGCATTCTTTAAATAAGTGCAACTAATACGACTTTGTAAAGTAACTTTATGTCCTAAAATGCCAGGATTATGGGCAATAAATATAAAATCAAAGCAGTAAATATTCCTGCAAACATACTGAAACATAGAACAGCATTCCCTTTTGGGTTTCAGAATATGCTTTTCAAAACTGCAGCAGGGAAAAAAAAAAAAAACAAAAAAAAACTGGCTTTGAACTTCCTCCTGCTCCAAGTCCAACTTAAACTCGTCTAGATTGGAACAATGGTCACCTGTAGTCTCTGTGTGGAATGTGACTGCTTTCAGAATTCTTTTCATGATGCTGTCAGCATGAAAACTCACAATCGTGCCTCAAGCTTGATCTTTTAATGGCATTATTTTTGAGCAGAGTTTTGAATGAAAGAATTACTATTCTCTCCATTTGTTCAAAAGGAGGAAATTTCCTTTTTATGTTTATAAAAGCCTAGGTGTTAATTATTCAAGTATCACAGATTCCTGAAGGCATGCAGTCCAGCACCTTGGCAGCAGGAACCTTGGGGAGTATAGGGAACTTAGAACAAAGAAGTATGAACCTATAATTCTTGTGTACATGTTTATTGAAGGGCAAGACTTGTTCATGGTTGCAGGTGAAATGAACAAACCTGCAAAACTGAAGCCCCATGAAATTGCTCTGTGATTCTGGGACCTATGCACTAGCCACTTAATATGTGTGTTAAATAATGTCTTCTGTGAAACTTCTTATGCTAAGAATGACTTTCCTGTACTTCTTATTGCAGAGTTCCTGGAAGAGGACTATCCCACTTTGGCAAGACTCCATGAAACTAATAACCTTGGGAAAATGTGCATAAAAATGCATTACTGCTTGAATAAAAAAATACATTACTGCAGGCATTATATTCCAATACATAAGGTTCTCTGCTTTCTTCATTTTTCAAGGGCTCACAAAGCCATATATTTCCAGAGAGCTAATTGTGTTCATTTATTGTAGATTTCTTAATAGCAAGCTAAGTCTGTTGGTATTTTAAAAGATTAATTTGAAAAAGTAGATCCCGGAGATGCTTGTCTCTTCAAGAGATACAAGTTGGTATTATTTCAGTAATATAGTTTTGAGGTGATAGGGTCTGAATTAGAATGGTAGTTAAAAAACCAGAAACACTCAGACTCTAGAAATGCTTTAATAATCAATAAGAACTGATAAATTATTGCATGTGGTGGGGGAGGGAGGATACAAAGATCTCAAAATTTTGGGCTTGAATAAATTATTGATCATATTAACAAGAAAAAAGAGAAAAGCTAGTTTTGGGCGATAGATCAGGTTTATTTTTATATTTACTGAATCTAGGTTACAAACTCAAATCAGGAATAACCAGGATGGGGGCACTTGGCTGGCTCAGTCAGAAGAGCATGTGATTTTTGATCTCAGGGTCATGAGTTTGAGCCTATTGTTGGGTGTAGAGATTACTAACCCCTCCTCCCAAAAAAACCCCAACCAAACAAACAAAATAACTTAAAAAAAAAAAAAAAAGGAAGAACCAGGATGAACTACTTTTTGACTAAGTCAGGCCTTTAGTGTGGAGACCATGATGTAATGGACTTCATTGTCAACAGAGAAGCTTTAAAATCCTCATCCTGCAGTTGACTGAAGCATGTTGTGGGGAAAGTCATTTTGACTCATTTGAGATTCATTTTCATGATCTATAAAATAGGTTAAAAAAATTTACCCCCAGTTGTTGGGGAAATTAGGTTGTGTATAAACTGCTTAGAACTTATTAAGTACTTAAAAATATTCTTCTAATATCACCTCCCCTCTCCTTACTCTATAGCTGTGCCAAGGTGTAGATGACCAAAACAAACTGTAACTTGAGAAATACAGAGCTCTTTCTGTTTATTTCAAAAAAAGTATATCAAATTGAAGTGCATGCCCTTTAAACTATGCTATGAGGCTTTTCTCAAAATTCCATCATGTGATTGCTATGGGTGTTTACACTTAGGTTTAAAGTTGAGTGAGGCCAGAAATTGCAGTCGAATGCTGATTTATTGGGTCATACTACGAGAGTGAGTACCTCAAAAGATCTGAAGAAAGGATTATAATATATATTTAACGTCATCTCAATGTGGAAATTCCTCAAAATTATTTTTTATTTATCTTTCATATTGTTTTCTTTGACATATGCAGAATATGTGTGTGCAGCTCTTTATATATATATATATATATATATATATATATATATAAAATGAGCTCAGGCACTCTCATGAAATGACATTGCTCTGAGCTATTTTGCCTCCTACTACAGCCAGTCCTGTTATAACACTTGTTTTGTAAATACGAATTTATTCCAGTGTAATTGACATATTAGGGAACAATTTGAGCATAACGTGAATTTCATGTTTGTCACGCACGAATTCATCCCCGAGAAACAAAGTGAATGCAGAAAACTGCACTGGGCTGAACAAAGGCATGTAAGGAATCCACAATGCAAACATAAACACAGACCTCAAACATCTCCCTCAGTTCATCATGTGTGTTAGGAGGCATGTCTGAACATATCTGTAGTTATAACCTTCCATCTGATTTCAGATAACCCTCCTTCCACCACTCCACAGTAATTCACAAGCTGAACCCTTCCAATGTCTGCTTCCAAAACAAAACTTAAGGCCTTTTTCAAGGTAAAGTGCATATTTAATGTAATTTTAAAATATTTATTAATTATTTACATGTATATTACTACCACTTTTATTAGTTTCCTGTCTTTTTAAAATGTGTTCCTAACTGTTGTTGAGTACTGTGCCCTTTACATGTCTTTCACATAAAGCTTGTGTGTGATTTTGTTTCATGTGATACTTTCTTTAGGAATGCATATGCAACAAAGCAGAACTGACTCTGTCTGTGAACTTGACCAGGTAACATGAACCTCAGCAATACTGTTTTTATTTCTGTAAAAAGGGGAAAATAGTGGTATCAATCTCATAGGGCTGTTGATTGAAGAAAATAATGTGCATTGAGCATTCAGCACACACCGGGGGGTTTCATAGTACTTAATACATGCTACATATCGTGGTAGGCAGAATAACAGCCCCCAATTCCTGGAATTTGCAAATATGTGGGAAAATGGGCTCTGCAAATGTAATTAAGATCTTGGACTTTAAACCGGGATATTATCCTGTATTATTCAGGTGGGCCCAATGTAACCACAGGAGCCCATAAAAGTAGAGAACTTTCTTAGGTTGGAGTCAAGGAGATTCAACAGGATTCAGAGAGATTCAAGAGAAGGACTTGGCACATTTTTGGTGATTTGGAAATGGAGGGAGGAATGTGAAGTGGGAATACAGGAGGCTTTGAGAAGAGGCTCCAGCCTAACAGCCAACGAGGGAAAGGAAGCTCAGCTGTGTAACCACAAGTCATTAGATTCTGCCCATAACCTGAATGGTGTTAGAAGCAGATTCTTCCCAGCCAGCCCTCACCTTGATTTTGGTCTTGGGAAACCTGGAACGGAAAACCAAACACCACCACCCATCTGACCTACAGAGCTGTGGGATAATAAGTTTGTGATGTTTTAAAGTGCTAAGTTTGTGGTAATTATTATGGCAACAATGGAAAACTAATGCAGATATTATTTATACCTTTTATTACGAGAGAAGTTGTTATTGGGTAAGAAAGAATATTACTTTAAACGAAACGATATTTACTAAATGGAAACTTTTCTGGGCTCAGCCCTTTTAAACTTTGGCTATGGATAAGGTATATGAACTAGATTTCTTATAAAAATATCAAGCATGTTAAGATATTTCATCAAAAAATAATGTGTCTGGACATAAAATTTTTCCTTTAAACCTGCATTCAAACCTAAATGTAGTCATATTTCAAGTTTTTAAATTTAACAATTCAATCATCAGTTATTACCTTGAGGAGAAGCATGAAAGGAACAGAGGAAAAGCTCCAGAGAAATGAGCCTTGGAAAGAAGGGAGAGGCAACACAGGCAAACTTCATTTGCCCCCAGAATTAGTTTTAGGCCAGTATTTTTCTTTTCTTTTTTCTTTAAGGATTTATTTATGCATGAGTGCAAGCAGGGGGAGGAGCAGAGGGAGAGGGAGAGAAGCAGACTCCCCACTGAGCGCAGAGCCTGAGGGGCTGGATCCCAGGGTCCTGAGATCAGGTCCCGAGCTGAAATCAAGAGTCAGATGCTTAACCGACTGAGCCACCGAGGTGCCCCTAGGCCAGTATTTCTTTATGCTTCACTAGAGTTTGTACATGTGTAAGTAAATCCTGAATCTTGTAGTTGGAAGGACAATAAAAAGGTGTAAGCCTATATAGTAGCATTCTTTTGCTGTTGTAACAAATTACTACACAATTAGTGTCTTAAAACAACAGAAATTTACTGTCTTACCGTTCTGGAGGTCTGAAGTCTGGAATGGGTCTCACTGGGGTTAAGTCAGTGTGTCAGCAGAGCACAGGGTTCCTTGTGGAGGCTCTAGGGGAGAATCTGTATCTTCACCTTTTCCAGATTCCAGAGGCCACCCAGCATTCCTTGCTCCTAGCTCCTTCCTCCATCTTCGAAACTAGCAGCACATTTTCAAATCTCTCTCTGACCTTTGCCTCTGTCATCATATCCCCTCTTCTCACTCTACCCTCTCCTGCTTCGCTCTAATAAGGATCTTTGTGATTACACTGGGCCCACCTGGGTAATCCAGGAGACTCTCCCCACCTCAAGATCCTTAATTATATTAGCAAAGTCCCCTTTGCCCTATAAGGTAGCATATTCAGAGACTCTGGGATTAGGATATGGACATCTTCGGAAAGCCATTATTCTGCTTACCACAGCCCGAAACCAATATATTTCTTATGAAATACATGGATTTCTAACATAAAGTCAATAACAAATAGTTTGTAAATTATTAAACAGTTACAACCCTGAGTCTCTTCTTAAATCATGCTTCCTTGCAGACTCCCATCTCCTGGAGTCTTTTTTACTTAATGAGTAAATGATAGAACTTTTCTTGTAAGACAAATAGGCTGGAAGAGAAAAATAACTTCCAGAAGAAGAGCATATTAGTGAAGGGGGGAAAAAACAAAACAGAATGTATTTCTGGGTTCCTCCAATATAATGCTAGTTGAACCACAAACTACACACAGACATACACAGACACACATACACCTTTATCTTCCCATCTATTTATATAACTAATTTTCAAAATAATTTTCGGTGTTTCCCTTGGTATCCTACTTAAATATCTAAATGTATAAAGATTTGCTTATTTTTTTACAACAGCCTAAATAAAGTACGGTGAGCTTATTTCATCTTGTTAAGCACATTTTAGAGATCTAAAACCAGGTAGCACTCCATAAACTAAAACAAATATAATGAATTATCCTTATATTCTCTAAGCCAAATATTCCAATTTATACATTCTTTCTACGATCACTTATTAAGTAGTCTACAAAGTGCCAGGTGCTATTCTAGGCATTCCTGATTCATTAGTACCACAGACAGTAACAGGAATAAGAAAAACCAGATACAAACAGCTGTCCTTACAGAGCTTACATTCCAGTAGGAAGCCAGAGAATGAATGGATGAATGAATCTTGAATAAGTAAAATGTATCAGATAACTAGAAGTGCTAAAGGAGAGTGGGGAAAGGCAGGGATGGGGAACTAGGGACAGGTGGGTTCCAGGAATAACTTCAATTTTAAATAGGATAGTTATGGAAGGAGTTGCGGAGAAGGTAACATCTGAGCAAAGAAAAAGGAAGTGAGGGATCAAATCTTGATTAGAATGTCTGGATAAAAGAGCCCTAGGAGAAGGAAATGCAAAGTCTCAGAGCAGGGAGTGAGACTTACGCTTTGATACTTTTATCTTTCGACCAATATTTATCGATGGCCTCAAATGGGTCAGACAGTCTAATAGACAGTAGGAATATATCAATGAACAAAAAGATTCCTTTTTCTTCAGGGAGTTTAAATTCCAAGGGGCAATGACACTTTCTTTCATATTAATTCATTCTACTCTACCGATCATCCTTATGAAAATGAGGGAAAATTATATACCCTCATAAAACTTCCCTATTTATGAAACAAGAATAACTTGCTTACCTCAGCTGAGTACTTTACAGATTTTGTTGCTTACAAATACAGAGTACTGAAAATGATTTTTATCATAATATGTTTGGTTGGTACAACAACGATCGTGTGAAAACCTGGTTTTGGTATTCTTACTGCTAGTTTGAATTTTGGTTCCATTGTAAGTAGGCCTTACATGTGTAGGGCTCCTCAGTTGGAACCAGATGACATTCAGAACAAAACTGATTTTATGAAGATGATTTCCTAGAGTTTAACACCCAGTAAATGCAGTCAGTTTATTCAAACGTTACACAGTTTCCAGAGTAACGTATGTTGCACAAATAAATCATGGATTTAGGGAGAAGCTAAAGCTTGTCAACTGGGCTGTAAATGTTTCAACATAATAAACAGTATAGTGGGAGAGAAATGGCTCCACAGTTGAAGATTTCAGTTTGTGATGGAGGGAAAAAAAGATCTGTTTTAGGTGGGAAAGAAAACAGAGCACTGTGATCAGTTTTAACAACGGAGATGGTCTAAAAGAAATAGCATCTATTAGGATTGTCAGTGTGACAATGACTGGACTGTATATAATAAAGTCAAAAGATATTTTGATGAGAAAGGGGATAAATCTGACAGCCTCACAAATCAGAATCCTAGGCAGCACAGATGAGAAAATATAATTGAATGTTTGCTAAGCTGATGCATAGTTAATTTTTCACAGCCCAAGGCAACAGGGTATAAGAGATGGACAGGAGTGTTAGCCGGTTTGAGAAAAGAGAGAGGCAGAAGAGCATAAAGTGAATAAAAAGAGAAAGAAGGCAACATTCTATCACATATAAAATATCATTTTCAGTTTGGAAAACCAAACTGAAACTTATAATTCCGCATGTATTCAAAGCTATCATTTTGAACAATACAGAGCTAGATTTAAATACTGTTATGCTTTATCTAAATATACAGTATCTCTTAACATAAAACTGAATTTCCTCATAGCCAGGAAGGGAATACATTTCATTAGCACTTTTTCCCAGAATAATTCTAGGAAACAAGGTCATTTCAAAACCATCAGGTGTTCTTTTTGACACAGGTATTTGAGTCAGTTTTTCTCTGGCCATTTATATCAATTGTAACTACTATTATTTTAAGGTCTGATTCTTTTTTAAGCAAATTTGAAAAGTGATGATTTTTTTTTTTTAGAAAATGAAAAAATGGAGCAACAGATTTCCCATTTTCCCTCCAGGAAGTGACAACATTATTCTTCTAGTGTTATACAGGATTTCTGAATTGCTCTCACAGAGACAAAAATCTCAATTTCGGGTTGAAATTAAAATTATATCCTTCAAGTTGTGAATACGTAGAGTTAGTATCTCTGTAGTGGCTACTCTTTATATTAAAACTTGGAAAGGGTAAAATGTAATGGCTTCACAGTTACAGATTTCAGAGGAGGAATCTCTTTCCTCCTAAGAAATCAAGGAACTGATTCAAGAAAATCTGATCAGGCATTGGCAGAGGGGACAGCATTCTGCATCCACAGTCCATGTCCTTAATGCCCTTGCCATTTTGACTCATGAGCCAGACCTGCAAATCTTCCCCCACTCATTACCCTTGTCAGTCACTTATGCATTTACAGCAGAAAAATGAGACACATATCAAAACTCTTTCAGAAGAAACCCAACAGTAGAAACAGTCCAATGCAGTCATCTTTAAAAATCAAGAGGGTCGGTATATCTTCTATGTAAAGTAGAGTGCCCAGAGATATTTTCTGTTTATAGCCAAAACTAAAAATGGCACTGCTAGATGCTTTAATAATCTTTATTGCATCATATTTGTGAATATTATACTACATCACTGCCATCTGTGGCGATTCATAAATCACCAAGCAATAAAGCCTCCTAATAAATCTTAGGCTCCCTCTCTTCCCATTATTGGCCCCTTTTATTTGCTGATGCAAGAACTCTTCCATATGTTGATGCAGCATCTGTGATCTATGTATCATTATCCTTTATGTCTAATATCATTTCCTATAAATCAATATCCTTCCTCCTTGAAGATGGCCCTGCAGAATAAGTTGCCGGATACTAGCTCGAGCACAGCTGAAAGGCCGGATGTGGGGCACAACTTGCCATCCCTTTGGTATGCTGAGGACACGTGTAGGTGTTTTGGGGACCTTTCACAGGTTTTGTCACAGCCTTGCCCTGATAGATCTATGGCCCTGGCCGGCAGACTCAGCAGTTTTACTCTAATCACTGCACTGTGTCCAATGGTCAGCAGTCTTTTATCTGTGCTTATCATCACTATAACTCTGTTCTGCTACTTGACATTCTCCTTCACCATAACCTCATGGTGGTTCCCCTTCTATCAGGCTCCAGCTGCTAAAAAAAAAAAAAAATCGATCACTGAGGATTTATTGGGCACTCACAATACTCTTGTTATTGCTGCTTTTGTTATTTTGTTTTAAATGTTTAATGCAAAGGGCTGTGCTACAGAATGTACTTAATGCTGATTTGACAGTGAACTTGAGTTGCTGATTTAAGGGCTTAGAGGTGAAGTTAGACATACGCTGGTTCTCCAAGCCCTACACGTTGGGACTCCTACAGGGAATGCTATCAGCAATTTTGTGTTATATTTCTTTTGCCTGCCAGCATCTCAGAGCATATGCAGTTTTGACATAGTTTCTGTTGCCTTACCTACTAGCACAGGCAGGTGACAGTACATCGCTGAGAAAGAATTCAGATTGCTTTCAACTTTCTATCATGAGTGCAGATTTTAATTTTAAGCAGAAAGGCCAGTGCAAATGGAAATATGTCTGCCTTCATATTTTACAGACTCAGTCTAAAATATGTTTGATTTGATATCACTCTAAACCACCAAAGTCCATGTGCTGCTCAAAAATCATAAAACATGCAATCCTGTTTCTCAGTAAAGCATAGTTTATATCTTAAAATCAGATTTCTTTTGAAACTTCCTGTGCTAGCACAAAGCATTAATAATGAATGGGGAAGGGGGGCGGAGCAAGATGGCGGAGGCGTAGGAGACCTGGATTTCCTCTGGTCCCAGGAATTCAGCTGGCTAGGGATCAAACCATTCTGAACACCTACGAACTCAACAGGAGATCAAAGAAAAGAATAGCAACAACTCTCTGAACAGAAAAGTGACCACTTTCTGGAAGGTAGGACATGCGGAGAAGTGAATCTGAGGCGATATTTGGGAGGATAGACAGCAGGGAAGGGGCCTCCGTAGGCCGCTTCTGGCAAGTGATAGAGCCACGGAGCACAAAATCGGAGCTTTTAGAAGTCGGCTCCACTGAGGGACGTCACTCCGGTGGCTAAGCGGGGGGTGGAATCTTCGTGGGACAGTGTGGTCTCAGGACCCTCGGGGTCACAGAAAGACGGAGGTGCCTGAGTGCGGCAGAGCTCCAGGTACCGGAGCGGGGAAGCTGGCTGCAGAGAGGGAGCCAAGGAGCGGGCTCTCAGCTCGGGGTTGCCATAAACCGTGATCCGGGGCACAGTCGGGCCACTGCTTCTCCAGCAGGGACCCAACAAGCGGCAGATCCGGGGAGACTCACCTTCCTCCCCCGGGAGGAGTGGCGCAGGAGCGCACCGCGGGGATCTGCTGGGTTTGGGGACTCCACACCGAGCCAGAGATAGAAACGCTTAGTCACAGGCCTGGTGAGCACGGAGTGCGGCCGGAGAACAGGGAGACGGGAGTGATCGACTGCTTTTCTCTGGGGGCTCACTGAGGAGTGGGGACCTGAGTTCTCGGCTCCTCCTGGGCAGAGACTGGGAGGCCGCCATTTTCACTCTCCTCCTCCAAAGCTGTACCGAAAGCTTGCAGGAAACAAAAGCTCCAGAGAGCAAACCCGAGCAGATTACTTAGCCCGGACCCGGCAAGGGCGGGGCAATTCCGCCTGCGGCAAAGTCATTTGGGAACCACGGCAATGGGCCCCTCCCCCAGAAGATGAGCGAGAACAGCCAGCCAAGACCAAGTTTACCGATCAGTGAGAACAGCAGAACTCCCGTGCTAGGGGAACAATGCACATAGAATCCATGGCTTTTTTACCATGATTCTTTAGTCTTTCAAAGTTAATTTTTTTAACTGTCTTTTTTTTTTTAATTTTTCTTTTTCCCTTTTTCAACCAACATCTTATCAATGCCTTTTTTAAAAAACATTTTTATTTTTCATTTTTAGAGTCATATTCTATCCCTTCATAGTAGTTACCCTTATTTTTGGCATATATATATAAGTTGTTCTCTCTTTAAAACTGTGAGATACAGTTTCTTCTAACAGATCAAAATATACCCTAAATCTCTAGTGTATGGCTTTGATCTACTCTCCTGCATGATCACATTCTCTCCCTTTTTTCTTTTTTTTTAATCCTCTTCTTTCTTTTTTCAAACAACTTCTTATCAATTCCTTTTATAAAAATTTTTATAAATTTCATCTTTATAGTCATATTCCATCCCTTCATCATATCAACCCTTATTTTTGTACATATATAAGTTTTTCTTTCTTTAAAATTTTGGGAGGCGCTTTCTTCTGATAGACCAAAATACACCCAAAATCTACTGTGTGGCACTGATCTATGCACCAGCCTGATGATATTTGATCATATTCTGTTTTTGTTTGTTTTTATCTTTTTCTTTTTCTTTTCTTTTTCTTTTTCTTAGTTCTTTCTTTCCCTTTCTTTTCCCCCGGCTTCAGGTCTTTTCTGATTTGTTTAGAGTATATTTTCAGGGACGTTGTTACCCTGTTAGCATTTTGTTCTCTCATTCATGTATTCTCCTCTGGACAAAATGACAAGACAGAAAAAAACACCTCAACCAAAAGAATAAGAGGTGTACCGACTGCCAGGGACCTACTCAATACGGACATTAGTACGATGTTGGATCTAGAGTTCAGAATCATCACTTTACAGATACGAGCTGGGCTTGAAAAAAGCATGGAAGTTATTAGAGAAACACTTTCTGGAGAAATAAAAGAACTAAAATCTAACAAAGTCAAAATCAAAAAGGCTATTAATGATGTGCAATAAAAAATGGGGGCGCTAACTGCTAGGATAAATGAGGCAGAAGAGAGAATCAGTGATATAGAAGACCAAATGATGGGAAATAAAGAAGCTGAGAAAAAGAGAGATAAACAACTACTGGATCACGAGGGCAGAATTTGAGAGATAAGCGATACCGTAAGATGAAACAACATTAGAATAATTGGGATCCCAGAAGAAGAAGAAAGAGAGAGAAGGGCAGAAGGTATATTGGAGCAAATTATAGCAGAGAACTTCCCTAATTTGGGGAAGGAAACAGGCATCAAAATCCAGGAGGCACAGAAAACCCCCCTCAATAAAAATAGGTCAACACCCTGACATCTAAGAGTAAAACTTACGAGTCTCAGAGACAAAGAGAAAATCCTGAAAGCAGCTCGGGAGAAGAGATCTGTAACCTACAATGGTAGAAACATTAAATTGGCAACAGACCTATCCACAGAGACCTGGCAGGCCAGAAAGGACTGGCATGATATATTCAGAGCACTAAATGAGAAAAATATGCAGCCAAGAATACTGTATCTAGCTAGGCTGTCATTGCAAATAGAAGGGGAGATAAAAAGCTTCCAGGACAAACAAAAACTAAAGGAATTTGCAAACATGAAACCAGCCCTACAAGAAATATTGAAAGGGGTCCTCAAAGGAAAGAGAGAGCCTAAAAGCAACATAGACCATAAAGGAACACAGACAATATACAGTAACAGTCACCTTACAGGCAATACAATGGCACTAAATTCATATCTTTCAATAGTTACCCTGAATGTAAATGGGCTAAATGCCCCAATCAAAAAACACAGGCTATCAGATTATTAAAAAACAAGACCCATCGATATGCTGTCTGCAAGAGACTCATTTTAGACCCAAAGACACCCCCAGATTGAAAGTGAAGGGGTGGAAACCATTTACCATGCTAATGGACACCAAAAGAAAGCTGGGGTGGCAATCCTTATATCAGACAAATTAGATTTTAAACCAAAGACTATAATAAGAGATGAGGAAGGACACTATATCCTACTTAAGGGGTCTATCCAACAAGAAGATCTAACAATTGTAAATATCTATGCCCCTAACATGGGAGCAGCCAATTATATAAGCCAATTAATAACAAAAGCAAAGAAACACATCGACAACAATACAATAATAGTGGGGGACTTTAACACCCCCCTCACTGAAATGGACAGATCATCTAAGCAATAGATCAACAAGGAAATAAAGACTTTAAATGACACACTGGACCAAATGGACTTCACAGATATATTCAGAACATTCCATGCCAAAGCAACGGAATACACATTCTTCTCTAGTGCCCATGGAACATTCTCCAGAATCGATCACATCCTAGGTCACAAATCAGGTCTCAACTAGTACCAAAAGATTGGGATCATTCCCTGCCTATTTTCAGACCACAATGCTTTGAAACTAGAACTCAATCACAAGAGGAAAGTTGGAAAGAACTCAAAGACATAGAGGCTAAAGAGCATCCTACTAAAGAATGAATGGGTCAACCAGGAATTTAAAGAAGAATTAAAAAAATTCATGGAAACCAATGAAAATGAAAACACAACTGTTCAAAATCTCTGGGATACAGCAAAGGCAGTCCTAAGAGGAAAGTATATAGCAATACAAGCCTTTCTCAAGAAACAAGAAAGGTCTCACACACAACCTAACCCTACACCTAAAGGAGCTGGAGAAAGAACAGCAAATAAAGCCTAAACCCAGCAGGAGAAGAGAAATAATAAAGATCAGAGCAGAAATCAATGAAATAGAAACCAAAAGAACAGTAGAACACATCAACAAAACTAGGAGCTGGTTCTTTGAAAGAATTAACAAGATTGATAAACCCCTGGCCAGACTTATCCAAAAGAAAAGAGAAATGACCCAAATCAACAAAATCATGAATGAAAGAGGAGAGATCACAACCAACACCAAAGAAACAAACAATTATAAGAACATATTATGAGCAACTCTATGCCAGCAAATTAGATAACCTGGAAGGAATGGATGCATTCCTACAGATGTATCAACTACCAAAACTGAACCAGGAAGAAATAGAAAACCTGAACAGACCTATAACCACTTAGGAAATTAAAGCAGTCATCAAAAATCTCCCAACAAACAAAAGCCCAGGGCCAGATGGCTTCCCAGGGGAATTCTACCAAACATTTAAAGAAGAATTAATACCTATTCTTCTAAAACTGTTCCAAAAAAAAAAAAAAAAAAGAAATGGAAGGGAAACTTCCAAACTCATTTTATGAGGCCACCATTACCTTGATCCCCAAACCAGACAAAGACCCATCAAAAAGGAGAATTACAGACCAATATCCTTAATGAACACGGATGCAAAAATTTTCACCAAAATACTAGCCAGTAGGATCCAACAGTACATTAAAAGGATTATTCACCACGACCAGGTGGGATTTATCCCTGGGCTGCAAGGTTGGTTCAACATCGGCAAATCAATCAACGTGGTACAATACATTAACAAAAGAAAGAACAAGAATCATATGACCCTCTCAATAGATGCAGAAAAAGCATTTGACAAAGTACAGCATCCTTTCTTGATCAAAACTCTTCAGAGTATAGGGATAGAGGGTATATACCTCAATATCATAAAAGCCATCTATGAAAAACCTACAGCGAATATCATTCTCAATGGGGAAAAACTGAGAGCTTTCCACCTAAGGTCAGGAACACGGCAGGGATGTCCACTATCACCACTGCTATTCAACATAGTATTAGAAGTCCTAGCCACAGCAATCAGGCAACAAAAAGAAATAAAAGGCAACCAAATCAGCAAAGAAGTCAAACTCTCACTGTTTGCTGATGATATGATACTTTATGTGGAAAACCCAAAAGACTCCACCTCAAAACTGCTAGAACTCATACAGGAATTCAGTAAAGTGGCAGGATATAAAATCAATGCACAGAAATCAGTGGCATTCCTATACACCAACAACAAGACAGAAGAAAGAGAAATTAAGGAGTCGATCCCATTTACAATTGCACCCAAAACCATGAGATACCTAGGAATAAATCTAACCAAAGAGGCAAAGGATCTGTACTCAGAAAACTATAAAATACTCATGAAAGAAATTGAGGAAGACACAAAAAAATGGAAAAACGTTCCATGCTCATGGATCGGAAGACCAAATATTGTGAAGATGTCAATCCTACCTAGAGCCATCTACACATTCAATGCAATCCCCATCAAAATACGACCCACTTTTTTCAAAGACATGGAACAAATAATCCTAAAATTTGTATGGAACCAGAAAAGACTCCGAATAGCCAGAGGAATGTTGAAAAAGAAAAGCAAAGCTGGCGGCATCACAATTCCCGACTTCAAGCTCTGTTACAAAGCTGTCATCATCAAGACAGTATGGTACTGGCACAAAAACAGACACATAGATCAATGGAACAGAATAGAGAGCCCAGAAATGGACTCTCAACTCTATAGCCAAGTAATCTTTGACAAAGCAGGAAAGAATGCCCAATGGAAAAAAGACAGTCTCTTCAACAAATGGTGTTGGGAAAATTGGACAGCCACATGCAGAAGAATGAAACTGGACCATTTCCTTACACCACACACAAAAATAGACTCCAAATGGTTGAAAGACCTAGATGTGAGACCGGAGTCCATCAAAATCCTAAAGGAGAACACAGGCAGCAACCTCTTCGACCTCATCCGCAGCAACGTCTTCCTAGAAACATCGCCAAAGGCAAGGGAAGCAAGGGCAAAAATGAATTATTGGGACTTCATCAATTTAAAAAGCTTTTGCACAGCAGAAGAAACAGTCAACAAAACCACAAGACAACCGAGAGAATGGGAGAAGATATTTGCAATTGACATATCAGATAAAGGGCTAGTATCCAAAATCTATAAAGAACTTATCAAACTCAACACCCAAAGAACAAAGAATCCAATCAAGAAATGGGCAGAAGACATGAACAGACATTTTTCCAAAGAAGACATCCAAATGGCCAACAGACACATGAAAAAGTGCTCAACATTGCTCGGCATCAGGGAAATCCAAATCAAAACCTCAATGAGATACCACCTCACATCAGTCAGAATGGCTAAAATTAAGAAGTCAGGAAATGACAGATGTTGGTGGGTTGCGGAGAAAGGGGAACCCTCCTACACTGTTGGTGGGAATGCAAGCTGGTGCAACCACTCTGGAAAACAGTATGGAGGTTCCTCAAAAAGTTGAAAATAGAGCTACCATATGGTCCAGCAATTGCACTACTGAGTATTTACCCCAAAGATACAAATGCAGGGATCTGAAGTGGTACGTGCACCCCAATGTTTATAGCAGCAATGTCCACAATAGCCAAACTATGGAAAGAGCCAAGATGTCCATCGACAGATGAATGGATAAAGAAGATGTGGTATATATATATACAATGGAATATTATGCAGCCATCAAAAGGAATGAGATCTTGCCATTTGCAACGACGTGGTTGGAACTGGAGGGTGTTATGCTGAGCAAAATAAGTCAATCAGAGAAAGACATGTATCATATGACCTCACTGATATGAGGAATTCTTAATCTCAGGAAACAAACTGAGGGTTGCTGGAGTGGGGGGTGGGGTGGGAGGTATGGGGTGGCTGGGTGATAGACATTGGGGAGGGTATGTGCTATGGTGAGCGATGTGAATTGTTCAAGACTGTTGAATCACAGATCTGTATCTCTGAAACAAATAATGCAATATATGTTAAGAAAAAAAAAAAAAAGAAGAAGAAGATAGCAGGAGGGGAAGAATGAAGGGGGGGAATCGGAGGGGGAGACAAACCATGAGAGATGATGGACTCTGAAAAACAAACTGAGGGTTCTAGAGGGTAGGGGGGTTGGAGGATGGGTTAGCATGGTGATGGGTATTAAAGAGGGCACGTTCTACATGGAGCACTGGGTGTTACGCACAAACAATGAATCATGGAACACTACATCAAAAACTAATGATGTAATGTATGGTGATTAACATAATAAAAAAAATTCTCACAAAAATAATGAATGGGGAAAATATGGAATCTTTAGCAATATGTCAGAATGCCTTCATAATAAATTATATATGTATAGTTATACATATAATTGCACATATCATCTGACATTTAAAATGTGAAACCATTTTGCAAGGTTAAGTTAAACTCATTTGTAAATTAATAAAAATTTCAAAAAGGGAATAAATAATATACCTCTAACACAAATATACCACATTTAAGTAAAGTCAATTTTAAGAGCTGCCTTCAAATTTTGCTTGATAAATTATTGGGGAAGCAAGTTACTACAAAATCCTTTGTAGTACATCCAAATAAACTGACTAAATAAAGAATCTTAACACTAGGTATTTAACCAAACCAAATCAAACAAAAATACAAAAAAAGCAAACTATATATTTATTGGGTATAATAAGCAAAGCAGAACATAGAAAAAGATCATAGCACCAAATGCCTCTTCTCTCTAATCTCCCCTTCCTGGTCCCATACGGGAAAATCTTTCTTTCAAAATCCTCTCTAATATATCCTAAATGGGACGGCTTATAATAAATGAGATATTATCAGTCCCCTTTTGGACCATGATTTTACTGACAGTAAGGCCTCATATGCATGTGATTATATCCAAAAGGAAAGTCATTGTGGTAGAAATGGGTAAACAACTGTTATTTGACAAGTAATGCAGTACATTCATCCCACTCATTGAGGAGAGGCTATCAGGCATTACGATATTTTCCTACTGTGTTCTGCCAGCCTAATCCACTCTCATCCATCAGAATAAGGGTCCAATCCCCCAAAGGTCTGTATCTCATTGGCTTATTTACTTCTCAGACTCACTCAGAGAAATAATAATTTAAATCATTTTTGGTTCAGTTGATTTATCTTCATAGAGAGGCAAAGTGTCCCTAAAATCAGAATCAAAACATTCTTATGCCCTTGTCCTTATTATCAGTATGGTATTGAATATGACTCATCTATTCAGACAAATGTATTTCTACAAGTAACTGTAAGCCATTATTTTTTATGTCTCTTTTCCCAATTTGAAAAAAAAATAATAGTAATATTATGTGAGAAATTTCTCAGGTTGTCAGAATGATAAAAAATTATATGTATGTTATTATTTGTAGAAATTCAGTTTTCCTTTTTGGAATTATATTACTCTTATTAGATTTGTATTCTTAGGTTTTTAAGAATGAGTTTAAGAAGAATTTTACATGTCCTCTACTCTTATCCAGGAGTTCTCCCTTGACTTTTCAGTCTTTTTTAAAAAAAATTTTTATTTAAATTCAATTTAATTAACATATAGTGTAATATTAGTTTCAGGGGAAGAGTTCAGTGATTCATCAGTTACATACAACACCCAGTGCTCATTACATCAAGTGCCCTCCTCAATGCCCATCACCCGATTATCCTTTCCCCTCCCTCTCTCCTCCAGCAACCCTCAGTTTGTTTCTTAGAGTTTAGTGTCTCTTATGGTTTGCCTTCCTCTCTAGTTTCATCTTATTTTATTTTTCCTTCCCTTCCCCTGTGTTCATCTGTTTTATTTTTTAAATTCCACATATGAGTGAAATCATATGGTATTTGTCTTTCTCTGACTGATTTATTTTGCTTAGCATAATACCCTCTAGTTCCATCCACGTCATTACAAATGGCAAGAGTTCAGTCTTTTTCATGGCTGAGTAATATTCCATGGTGCTGTTAACACTAGCTGTTCAACTTCGCCACTTTCCACAATGGTTACTTAGAAATTTAGAAAAAGTAGCTTTCCCTTACCTTTGCTACTTTATCCACCATCACTTCCAGACCCTACATACATATACACACATGCTTTTATGTCTCATTTCTATGCAATCTGAATTTTGCCTTCACCAGTCCACCAAAGCTGCTTTTCATTATCAATACACATCTAATTACAAACTTAATAACATTTTCTCTCTTAAAAAAATCTTTTCCAAGTTCAAAACCCATAACCACCTCTTCACTTCTTAAGGCTCTGCTCCCTTTATCTTTTACCACAAAACATTCTCTTAGTTCTTTCCATTCTTCCTGATTACTCCTTTTTCATTTCTGCAGACACTAAATGTCTGTATTTGCCAAGATTTTCTTTTTACATCTCTTCTTCCTTAATATTTTTCCTACCTGAAATATCATTCATTTTCAAGTAATTCTCTATCAACTCTATGCAGATAACTTTCAAGGCTGAATTCCTATCTATGACTCACTCCCCAAACTGTAAATGTGATTTTCAGCTACAAGCTGGATATGCAGCTTGATATCTTAGCAGTACCTTAGATGTGACCTGACAACAAGGACTTTTTAATTTTTAAATACAAATGTTGTTTTTAAAATCTTATCTCAATCACATTTGAACAATGTTGGTTTCCTAATGCTATCTCTTTGCATGTATTGAGTTGTACTGTTATTCCTTTCCTGTGTCCTCTTCTGGTCCTGTCATTGTTAATCCTCACTAGGAATTTATTTAGGATCTTTTTTCCCCCCTGAATAAATGTATCTGTTATTTTGGAATCTATTATCACCAATTTCTGATATTGTATACATCTTGATCACTAAACTAGAAATAATTCCAAATACTTTAATTTTTTTATTGGTATCTCTAGTGAATATTAGATGGACATGCCAACATATTAAAAATTAAAATCACATCTTCTTTGACCTGTTCCTCTGAGTCTTATTTCACAACTAAACGGCATCACCATTCACCAAAATGTCTAGCCCACAAGTTGAAGACATCACTGAATCCACGTCAACCTCCACATCCATTTTAAATATAAATCTTATTGTTTCTACCCTCAAAACTGCTTTAATCAATCTCCTTTCCTCTTCTTCTGTTATTATGCTCTATAATTTCTAGGGAGCTATCCTCATAAAACATGAAATCAATTATGTCACTACCTTGCTGATACACATTGGGTGGCTCTCCAATGCTACAAAATTTAATCCAAACTCTTTATCATGATGCAATATAAACCAAAGTATTTTAACAGCTTCCTTTTTTTGTTGTTTTTTGAGAGAAAGCAAGAGGGAGAGAGAGAGAGAGAGAGAGTGCACAAGTAGGGAGGGAGGAGCAGAGAGAGAATCTTAAGCAGGCTCCATTCTCAGTGTGGAACCCAATGTGGGGCCTGATCTCACGACCCTGAGATCTTAACCTGCACTGAAATCAAGAGTCCCACGCTTACCTGACTGAGCCACCCAGGTGCTCCAACAACTTTCATTTTTAATCAACATTTTATGTTACAGGTTCAAAGAACCTCCTACCTTTCCCACTCTTTTATGATTTGACAATTTACAAGACTTTTTTTCCCATTCTGTTCCTTCTTTGTAAGTTGCCTTTCATCTTTTCCTCTGCCAAACAAAATTCAACTGATCCTCCAGGGTCTAATTCAAATCTCATCCCTCTTCTGTGAGGCTTGCCCTAAAACACTTATTTCTTGACATCACCAGGCAAACTTAATGGTTTCCTCTTCTAGACAGTAAAATTATTTGGTTATTATTATGTGTGGTGAATATCTATTAACTTATCTGCCTGCTTGTAAATGAGCCCCGGAGGGCAGAGAATGTCTAATTCATACTTGAATTCCTAGTATTTCACACATTGCCTAGCACTTGAGTTCATAAATATTTATTGGATCAAGTAAAATTCTCTAGTATTTTAAATATGCAAACACGATCTATGTACTTTATTTAAGTAAACATGGCTTATGACTTAGTAGCTAATTATAGGTAGATATTATATAACTATTTTGTTTAAGAACTGTCACACTATATTTCTACTAAAATGCCAAAATAGGGAAAGAAGAGATTCAGGTTGGAAATGTCCTTGGAAAGGACACTTTTCTTCTATGGTAAATGTAAGAATACAGCCCTGACTAATTCAACCATAGAAAAGTCCTTTTATAGAATTTAATCCTGTGACTCTACTCAATGAAGTTAATGGTTGTTTCACATGAGTGATGGTGATGTACTGAGATTTAAAGAAGGGTGTGGAAGATAACACAGTAGAAAGTAGATATAATATTTAAAATATAATTCCTCTAGAATGAAAACAAGATCTATAAGAGAGGGCTCCATAGAAGCATAATGTTCCATTTCAGGCTTTCAGAACAGATTTACAAATGAAACATTTCATAAACAATGAATAACGTGCACTTAAAGAACCTCACACAGAGGAAAATTGCAACTGAGCATGCATAATTTGCACTACAGTAATCTTATTTTCTAGCAAAAGCAATGAATCCTGTCACCAAATGGCAAGCAAAGACAAAGTGACAGGATGCATACTGATGTTACTGAAATTCTCTCCGAGGACTAAGGAGATAAGAAAATAATTGTGATAAATTTTGTATTTTTAATTCTTAACTGGCAATAAATGTAAACAAATAATTTGAAGCTTATTTTCATCAAGCTATAGATATGCAGCTTAAAAGATTAGGTCACTCAAAACTGAATAATTAAACATATTAAATACTGTATCATTCTAGGGGACAATCATTTCTGCACTCTATAATTCTATGTATTATTATAGATTCTGTTTGTGCTAGCTCTCCCACGTCCCTCAAAGCATGAAATTCTGGGGCTTAAATTTATTAGATATTGAATTTTTTTCTTTATTTATATACATATAACCCATAGGTTATCCAGCAGTTTATAAATTTTCACATGAATCAACTGTCTTGCATCAACCTAGCATCAAACAGCAGCTTATTACCTGTTAGGTTATCAGTGAGCAGAGGTTATTGGTGCTTCTTGCACTCTCTCTACATGTGTTATAGTAGTCAACCACATAATTATCTTCCAAAAGTGAAGTGGTAAAAAACCCTCAGAGGTCTTGTGAATGAAGATGAAGATATCAGCATGACAACATAGCAAAAAGTAAAGGTGAGTTTGAACAACACCATAAACTGACTGGATCGGGAGCCTGGGTGGCTCAGTTAGTTAAGCATCTGCCTTCAGCTCAGGTCAGGTCTTGGTATTGAGCCCCACATTGGGCTCCCCACTGAGTGGGAAACCTGCTTCTCCCTCTCCCTCTGCTGCTCCGCCTGCTTGTGCTCTCTCTCTCTCTCCATCAAATAAATAAATAAAATCTTAAGAAAAACAAAACAAAACAAAACACCCTGACTGGATCTAGCAGACATATACAGAACAGTCCATCCAATAACAGAATACACATTCTTCTCAAGTGCACATGGGACATTTTCCAGTATAGAGAATATGTTGGGCTACAAATTAAGTGCAAATAGATTTTAAGAGATAGATAATATACAGGGGTGCCTGGGTGGCTCAGTCATTAAGCGTCTGCCTTTGGCTCAGGTCATGATCCCAGGGTCCTGGGATTGAGCCCCACATCAGGCTCCTGCTCAGTGGGAAGCCTGCTTCTCCCTTTCCAACTCCCCTTGCTTGTGTTCCCTCTCTTGCCGTCTCTCTCTCTCTCTGTCAAATAAATAAATAAAATATTTTGGGGGCACCTGGGTGGCTCAGTCATTGGGCGTCTGCCTTCGGCTTAGGTCATGGTCCCAGGGTCTTGGATGGAGCCCCACATTGGACTCCCTGCTCAGCGGGAAGCCTGCCTGCTTCTCCCTCTCCCACTCCCCCTGCTTGTGTTTCTTCTCTCGCTGTGTCTCTCTCTGTCAAATAAATAAGATCTTAAAAAAATAAAAATAAATAAAATATTTTTAAAAAAGATAGATACAAAGTATCTACTCTAACCACAGTGAGATGAAGTTAGAAGTCAAAGTCAAAAACAGAAGGAAAATTGGAAAATTCATAAATTTGTGGAAATTAAACAACTCACTTTTAAGCAGTTGATAGGTCAAAGAAGAAATCTTAAGGGAAATTAAGAAATGCTTAGAGAATGAAATGAATGAAAATGAAAACAAAAACAAAGTGCAACATACCAAAACATGTGGGACAGAGTGAAAGCAGTGCTAAGGGGTAAATTTAGAGCTATAAATGCTTACATTAAAAAATAAGGAAGATTTCAACTCTAACTTTACAGCTTGAACTAGAAAAAAAAAAAAGAAAAAAAACTAAACCCAAAGCTAGAAGGATTGACAAACTGTAGCTAGCTGGACTAAGAAAAATAAGAAGACTCAAATTACTGAAATAAAAAATAAAAATGGAGGCTTTACTAACAATTCTATAGAAATGAAAAGGATTTTAAGAGATTATCATGAAGAACTGTACATCACAAATTGGATAACCTACACAAAATGGACAAATTTCTAGACTTCTAAACCATAAAGAAATATAGAAAATCTGAATATACCCATATCTAGTAAGGAGATTGAATCAGTAATAAAATATCTCTCAACAAAGAAAAGCCCTGGACTTCATGGCTTCAGTGGTGAATTCTTACAAACATTTAAAAAATATTTTGACACCAATCCATCTCAAACATTTAAAAAAAAAATGGAGAGAACAATCTTGAACTTATTCTATAAGTCTAGTATTACCTTGATTCCAAAACCAGACAAAGACAGTATAAGGAAAAAAAAAAAAAAAAAAAACCTACGTATCACTATCCCTTAGGAGCACTGATGCGGGGGCACCTGGGTGGCTCAGTCGTTAAGCCTCTGCCTTCAGCTCAGGTCATGATCCCAAGGTCCTGGGATCGAGCCCCGCATCGGGCTCCTTGCTCCATGGGAAGCCTGCCTCTCCCTCTCCCTCTGCCTGCTGCTCTGCCTACTTGAGCTCTCCCTCTGTCTCTCTGTCAAATAAATAAATAAAATCTTAAAAAAAAAAAAAGAGCACTGATGCGAAATTCCTCCACAAAATACTAGCAAACCAAAAAAGCAGCATATAAAAATGATTATACACCATGACCAAGTGGAATTTATTCTTGGAATGCAAAGATGGTTCAACATATGAAAATTGATCCATGCAATACAAAACATTAAAAAATGAAAGGAAACAATTCCATAAAATCATTTCAATTGATGTAGAAAAAGCATTTGAAATTATTTCATGATAAAAACACTCAACAAACTAAGAATAGATTAAAATTACCTCAACATAATAAAGCCACAGATGAAAAATTCACCATGGACATCATTCTCAATGGTGAAGGTCTGAAAGCTTTTCATCTAAATCAGGAGCAAAGCAAAGATGTCTGCTTTCACCACTTCTATTCAACATAGTATTGGAAGTCCTTTCCAGACTAATTAATCAAGAAAAAGAAATAAAAGGCACCTGAATTGGAAAGGAAGAAGTAAAATTATCTCTGTTCACAGATAATATGATTTTATATGTAGTAACCCTAAAGATTCCACAAAAAGCTATTAGAATTACTAAATGAATTCAGCAAAGTAGCAGGAAACAAACTCAACACACACACACACACACACACAAAAGCTGCATATCTATATACACTAACAATGAACAATCCTAAAAGGAAATTAAGAAAACAATTTCATTTACAGTAAGATCAAAAATAATAAAAACACTTAGAAATTAATGTAGCCAACAAGGTAAAAATTTTGTACAATGAAAAATACAAAACATTTCTAAAATAAATTAAAAATAAATAAACAAATGAAAAGATATCCATTGGAATGTAAAATGGGCTCAGCTGCTGGAAAAAATATGATAATTCCTCAAAAATTAAAAAGAGAATGACCATATGATCCAGCAACTCCATTTTGGGAATATACTCAAAATAATGGAAAGCAGGGTCTTGAAGAAATATTTGTACACCAATGCCCATAGCAGCATTATTCATAGTAGCTAAAATGTGGAAACAACCCAAGTGTCCACTGACTGATGAACGAATAAACAAAATGTAATATATGCATATAATGGAATATTATTCAGTCTTAAAAAAAGTAAGGAAATTCTGACATATGCTATAAAATGGATGAAGTTTGAGAACATTATGCAAAATAAAACAAGACAACCACAAAAAGATAAATATTGTATGATTACACTTTTTTGAGGTACCTGGAGTAATCAAATTCATAGAGACAGAATGTAAAATGGTGATTGCCAGGGGCTGAAGGAAAGATGAATGGGGAATTAATGATTCAAATATTCATTAATGACTAAACCATGAAGAAACAAAATCTGAATAGAGCTCTAACTAGAGCTAGGAGATTGGATCAGAAATCAAAACTCTCAGGATTTAGAAGATGGCAGCAGAGTGGGAGGACCCTAGGCTCTTCTTGTCC